>NC_054704.1:100801819-100898730 GCF_016097555.1 Gigantopelta aegis | reverse complement strand
TAGAAACGTCACTCGCCAGTCTAGAGGCCCCTGCATGTCTCGAACCAAACTAGAAACGTCATTCGCCAATCTAGAGGTTCCTGCGCACGCGCGTGGTAATACAAAATAAACGAATTGTACTTATTTTTTATAATATAGAAAACATGTTAATGTATATGGTATCAATATGGTATTATCTTACAAAGCTACCTATAATCAAAGTTATAGAAGCAATTAATCACCATAACTTTAGTTTTGCTTTTACCATAGTTTGACACTCATTAGCCGATGTATTTTTCGTGCTGGGGTGTCGTTAAACATTCATTCATTCATTCATTCATTCTTTCATTCATTCAATTAATCACTCTCCTCAATCTATCCTCTAGAAGAGCATGATTTATAAATACAACTACGGTTTTAATAAACTCATGCCGTTGTGTTATCGCTATCAACGATTATTGTCACAATCATTACATTCTTACTATTATCCTGTTCAATTATTTTAGACCCAAAGTTTTTTGCAAATGTTACGTTTATTTCCTATTCGATATTTGTTTTCTTTGCATTTACATGAAAACAAACCCAAACCCCGACGGATAGGACGATAGAACCGAACATTAGTTTGAAACGCACTATAGAATGATGCTTTTGATATGGAAATGACCTTAGTTATTTATAGGCGAAATAACGTGCATTCAAACGACACAGAGATTTTTAAAAAGTGGAATTAAGTCAACTTCGTGCATTTTATATGATGATTTGTATATAAAACCTGTCGGGGTTGGGTTTGTTTTCATGTAAATGCAAAGAAAACAAATATCGAATAGGAAATAAACGTAACATTTGCAAAAGACTTTGGGTCTAAATAATTGAACAGGATAATAGTTAAAGCTGTATTTGAGATTGGAGCTTACTAGTTAAATAATAAAACCATAG
Source organism: Gigantopelta aegis (assembly GCF_016097555.1). Classification (NCBI taxonomy): domain Eukaryota; kingdom Metazoa; phylum Mollusca; class Gastropoda; order Neomphalida; family Peltospiridae; genus Gigantopelta; species Gigantopelta aegis. The sequence goes on along the minus strand of NC_054704.1, from coordinate 100,897,815 downwards.
GCGTACGGGCTCCCATTTTTGTAAGGTCGCAGGCTGGCTTTTACCCGAATTTAACGAAAATGCCCGAATATTGGTATTATTTTTGCTCCAGCACTGGGGGGGGGGGGGGGGGGGGGAGTTGCCCCTTACCCCTGCTCCCTGTCTTGTACGCTTATACGCTTATATGAATAAACGTGTATTTGCGAATGGAGCTATGTCTTCCAGCCTACATCGCAACGGATGAAAAGTTGACATCAGTGCACTTCTGATATAAATTATGATTCTACTGAAACCATAAAAAGTGATATTTTATTGCCGGAACTTTTTATAGATGGAACAAGTTCATGCTTATTCTCCCTTGTAAATCATTGTGGTCTAATTATTGAGGACAGAGTGAAATGATCGTCTTGTCTTTGTACAGTGTAAATATAACACGTGCCATATTTGTGTAAATATTATATTTGATGGATGTTTTTACACTGAATCTCTTTAAACTTGAACTTAATTTATTTTCTACGTTTTTGAAAAATGTACATACCCACACGTAAATGACGCTATATTAATGTTAAGATAAGAAATATTAGCAGACCTGCTATACTGTACTACTCAAGATTGTATCCAATTTTGTAATATTTTCTGTAACTGAATGTCTTCCCTGTACTAAATTCTATGAAGTAGCCAATCGGGTTACTATGAAGATTGTCAGTATCACTGTGTAAGTGTCCACTGAATGGTAATTTTGTTATATTGTTAGCTTCAAGTATCATAAGTGTCCGTCTGCTCACGGGTGCATGGCTCTGGTTTTGTCTATAATAAAAATAGATATTTTTATAATCCGAGATTTAAACGAGAACAGAACATAGCGAAGCAGAGGGTAGAGAATGAGAAGGAAGAAGATTTTGAAGAAAAAGAATACAAGACACAGATAAATGCCATAAGAAAAAAAGAAATTGTTTTGAGTTTTATTAAACTTGAAACCTCGCTGTCTCAAAAACAAGCCATACACTAAATCAGTCGTAATACATACTGCTACCTTTACCTGTATACACCTTATTTTGACGCAATCTTCAATAGTACCTCAACATGCATCGTGAGAAAATAACCCGATATGTTATCAACTTCTCAATTCACATTTCACTATTACCAAACAGTGACAATGAAGTTTAACTTTATCTGGTATATGGTTACTCTTGTGGGAATAATTTGCATAAATATCCCTTGTATTTGTGGAATAGACAAATGGTCAGAGTATAGCAGGTGTTTTGCACCAATACGTTTTCCATGGTGGTATAATACCTTGTTAATAAGTACACTCTTTACGTCCCAGATAGTTGGACTGATATCGGCGTTTCATGTTTTGGTGGCAGAACTGAAGTTCAGACGCCGAGAGCGAAATTTTCGAGTGTCTGACTTAAAGAAGCAAGCATCACTGCAGTCCATGGTGGTGGTCCTGGCGTTCACTGTGTCCATCTGTCTGTATCTGCCACACATTCTCTACTACCTCGCGGGCACATATTTACAACAAAAGCCTAACCACGTGCTACTGCAAACACTGATGACATTAGATTTGTGTCATCCAGCAGTCAACTGTTTCATCTGCGGTTTCAAAAACAGCAAATTCAGAGAGGCATACAAGACACTGCTGGTATTCAAGAGTTTGAGGGTGGAACCTATTACTAACTATGAGAGTCAGACTACATAAAGGATTTTCTTATTTTGTATTGTGTCTATGAATCGGACATTGTCAATGGTCAAAGTTGCAGTTAGTGATCTGTGTCCAACTCCACGACAGAACTACTGTGGTAATGAGCTCGACTATTATTATTATTATTATTATTATTATTATTGTTATTATTATTATTTATTGCTATATGAGTATTTGATAGACCCCAGTACACACACGTAATTCATAGCTTTGTCTTATTAATAATGCACATACAGAAACAAATATCTTGAGTTGTCTGCACAATTATATCCACATTATCGATTATGAACAGAACGATTAAGTATTTAAATTGCTCGCAGAAATGCAAAGTAGTCAATACATTAGCTCATTTAATTTAAGTGACATGATTTATTTTTCATTCAGATATTGTGATGTCTCATTTGTAAGGAAAAGGTAATTCAATTTCATTGACATATCACTTGTAAGTCCAGTCGTAGATACTGGTGAAAACTAATCGTTTAGTGTATTATAATACAACTCGTTGTCTAAAACGTATACAAATCGATTTTACTCGTTAGATATGTTTTCAAACAACTCGTTAAAAGATAATGGCCACTGATGTAATATATATTTCTTTATTTTATTTCAATGTGCTCTAGTGGTGTCGTTAAACAAAACAAACTCTTAACCGTATCATGTCATGTATGTATGTATGTATGTATTAATGTATATATTGTATTTATGTCGAGGTTCACGATTACATACATAGATATCAACGCACTGACAGGGGATAATTAAATACTATCTGGCCTCACAAATTGTCCCATGCCGTTGCTGGGAATCGAACCTATGGCACCGATTCGCCCGCATATTGCAGACGTGCCACGATACCTTCTGAACTATTGAGGCATCTATAAAAAGGATGCTCTTTAACCCATATATCTATATATTTTATGTATATTGTAGTAGCAGAGGCCGCGCCGTTGAAAGGGAGCTATCATTGTCGTTCCCCAACACTCACCTGAGACTAGTTCAAGGAGAGTGATGTTTAGCTGCCCATAGCATGTGAATTTATATGATCTCATTATGGTAATATCATAAATAGCTCTCTGTAATCTAAGTCAGGGAAGTGCGGAACCCCAGAGATGACAGACGTGAAATTATTGTTATTGTATTCTTTCACAATATTATTATGTTCCCTCACAATATTATTATGTTCCCTCACAATATTATTATGTTCCTGCACAATATTATTATGTTCCCTCAAAATATTATTGTGTTCCCTCACAATATTATATTATTATGTTCCCTCACAATATTATTATGTTCCCTCACAATATTATTATGTTCCTGCACAATATTATTATGTTCCCTCACAATATTATTATGTTCCTGCACAATATTATTATGTTCCCTCAAAATATTATTATGTTCCCTCACAATATTATATTATTATGTTCCCTCAAAATATTATTATGTTCCCTCACAATATTATATTATTATGTTCCTGCACAATATTATTATGTTCCCTCACAATATTATTATGTTCCTGCACAATAATATTATGTTCCCTCACAATATTATTATGTTCCCTCACAATATTATTATGTTCCTGCACAATATTATTATGTTCCCTCACAATATTATTATGTTCGTGCACAATAATATTATGTTCCTGCACAATATTATTATGTTCCCTCACAATATTATTATGTTCCTGCACAATAATATTATGTTCCCTCACAATATTATTATGTTCCTGCACAATAATATTATGTTCCTGCACAATATTATTATGTTCCCTCACAATATTATTATGTTCCTGCACAATATTATATTATTATGTTCCCTCAAAATATTAATATGTTCCCTCACATTATTATTACGTTCCTGCACAATAATATTATGTTCCCTCACAATATTATTATGTTCCCTCGCAATATTATTATGTTCCTGCACAATAATATTATGTTCCCTCACAATATTATTATGTTCGTGCACAATAATATTATGTTCCTGCACAATATTATTATGTTCCCTCACAATATTATTATGTTCCTGCACAATAATATTATGTTCCCTCACAATATTATTATGTTCCTGCACAATAATATTATGTTCCTGCGCAATATTATTATGTTCCCTCACAATATTATTATGTTCCTGCACAATAATATTATGTTCCTGCGCAATAGTATTATCTTCCCTCACAATATTATTATGTTCCCTCACACTATTATTATGTTCCATCACAATAATATTATGTTCCTGCACAATAATATTATGTTCCCTCACAATATTATTATGTTCCCTCACAATATTATTATATTCCCTCACACTATTATTATGTTCTCTCACAATATTATTATATTCCTTCACAATATTATTGTGTTCCCTTACAACAACAGGGAAGCAATTAATCACTCTCCTCAATATTACTATTATTATGCCACTGTGTTATCGCTATCAACGATTATCGTCAGTTACCTTCACACAACCCACAGGTGTGTTGCCATGGTTTTAATACTTTGTGGCACAAACAGTGGAATAGCAGCAGCACTTCTGAGTGTTAACATGGAGAATAATACATTTTATATATTGCGCAATATACTTTATTATTGTTATTCCAGAAAATCAATGGTATGCCACAGACACGCATCGTTAGATTTATACGTTTATTGAAAAAGTATCATTAAATTAAATATCTCTGTTACGATTATTCACAAAGTGAGTCTTTCGACTATACCGCCAGTCCCTATAACATAACAGTCCTTTTGCAATTTCCTTATCGTTATAGTGATTCATTTAGACTCTAAGTACTTTTAATTGATGGATGTTAGCTTTGTGATGGATGGATTTCCTACATAGTATGGCTTTTCGTCGATATAGGAAGCAATATTCTAACAATTGCTGCCATCTGCCGCTTCAAGTCTTTGAGATACCCCAGTAACATGATGATCGCAGCATTGGCCGTCAGTGATATCTTGGCAGTGACCATCTACACGCCGCTCGTAATGATACGGACCAACAAGCCAGTCCTTTTCAATACAAGGGGATCCTGCTTGACCCTCATATCCATAGCACACTGCGTAGAGGCAGGTAACGCAGTCTTTCTGTCACTTCTCTCCGTGGAGCGATTCTACGCAGTTCACTTCCCATTTCACTATTACCAAAATGTGACAATGAAGTTTAACTTTATCTGGAGTATAGTTACTCTTGTGGGAATAATTGTCATAAATATCCCTTCGATTTGTGGAATAGACAATCGGTCATCATAGATAGATAGATAGATAGATAACAATTTAATGTGTCCATATACCACTAGGGTTTCGAACACGCCCATCCAGAGTCCGACCTCCGATAAGATCGGTGGCCTGACTCGGGATGAGGGGAGGATAGAGTTGAAAATGGGCAGAATTTTGAAAATGGCTATTAGTAAAAAAGTTAATAGAATTTAAAAAAAAAAAAAAAAAAAAAAAAAGTTACAAGCCAAAAATAAAAAGAATTGACTGCTCGGCCAAATATTTATATAATTTGGAGCATTTTAGATGGACAGTCCAAAAATAAATAAGAGAAAGAAGAGAGGATCGGACTATTTAATAATAATAAAAAAAAAAGAATAATTTCGACATATAATTTTGAACGGTCTAAAAGTTTAAAGTCCGATCTAAATGGTCCGGGCCGGGGGGGGGGGGGGGGGGGGGGGGGCGTGTGAGTTTAAGGTGGGCGGATTTTGGAATAAGAATTTAGTAGTTAGGTCAAAGACCTAAAGCCAAAATGAGCTCATTCATACAACTCATGTCTGGACAAAAATTTAAGTCCAAAGAACAAAATTAGACTGCTCGACAAAAGGATTTTAAGGTGATTTGAGCAATTTAGACGGGCTGCCAAAATAAAGTGCGTCGGACTGTTTAAAAAAAAAAAAAAAAAAAAAAAATTAAAGTCCAACTAAGCCCTTGGAACGGTTGGCGACTACGGGGACGAGATGAAGTGCTTGGCGTTGAACTGTGGCACCAGTTTCCTCCAACGGTGGGCTAGCAAGGTCTTAGCTAGCTCGACTTAATGGGCGCCGGCGATGATCTTAAGATGTTGTAGTTGTCCATGTCTTCGAAGAGTATTCCCTGTCTGTAGAGATCATCTCGGCGCGACGTCACCACAAGTCCAAACTTCCCGTCTCGTAGTTCCATGGCGTGGATGGCATACTCAACTCCGTCAGGAAACTTCTTAAAGTTGCCCTCAAGAATGCCTCCCGGCAGTGAGCTGGTGTCCGAGGTGTCTCCGACCAAGTATCGAGCGTACTGGCCCTTGATCTTGGAGATGGCTAGGCTCGCGGAAGGCCGGGCCTTGGCTGGCTGGTCACTACTCGGTGGGGAAACGGCCTTCCGCTTCGCAGCAGCGCCATCCATAGGGGTCTTGGCGGAGCCCCCCGGGGATGGGGGACTCGACGCCGACCGCCTCGAAGGGGTTGGAACGGGAGACGCACGCCGTGGAGTTTCGCAGATCGCTGTGTTCAACTGCGGCGTCGACTGGTCCACTGGCTCAGTCTGTTCAGAGGTATCTGCGTCGGCTGGCACTGGTTGGTCGGGCCTCGGGGGTGGGGGCGGCGACGCAGACAGGACCGCCGCTGGCGGTTGAGCCGCCAGTTTAGGTCCCCCCTGAGCCGTCCCTGATGCAGGTTTCCTCTTCCTCCTTCCTCTTCCCTTCCTCTTCGTCGTGTTCGTTACCGCGTCGCCATACACCAAAGTCACGGTTGCCCGTGAGCCAGTGTAAGCGACGCGGTACTCTAACAAAGAGCCGTAGCTTGCAATAAGTCCCCCCCCGGGGGGGGGGGGGGGGCAACTCGAGAGAGCAGAGCGACACGTCTTTCTTCATCGAAGGCATAGCTCGGAGTGGGTCATCATATGGCAGGTGTTATCCAGCAATACTATTTCCAAGATGGTACAATATTTTTTTAATGAGTACAGCTATTACTTTCCAGATAGTTGGCCTGATAGCTACGTTTCGTGTTGTGGTGGCAGAACTGAAGTTCAGACGCCGAGAACGAAATATGCGTGTGTCTGACGTAGAGAAACAAGCATCACTGCAGTCGACCGTTATGATCCTGGCGTACGGGATATCCGTCTGTTTTTATCTGCCACACATTCTCTACTATCTCTGTGTGACATTATTACACCACAAGCCTAACCGAGTGGTACTGGAAACACTGATGATAATAGATTTGGGTAACCCAACCGTGAACTGCTTTATTTACGGCTTCAAGAACAGCAAATTCAGAGAGGCATACAGGACACTGCTGGGATTCAGGAGTTTGAGGGTGGAACCTATTATTAATCACGAGAGTTAGACTCCTGTGTTTATTTTTAATGTGTTTTGTCAATTGGACATTATCAGTGACCAACATGCAATTAAGTGATCAGTGTCCAACTCCACAAGAGTACTACACAAGTATTTTTACTTAGGGATTGAGCTTAAAATCATTATTTTTCTTGAAACAGAAGGCAATGTTCGAACAATTACTGTCTTCTGCCGAGTAAGGACTTTGCGATTACCTAGTCGCATCATTGACCGTCAGTGATATTTTGACTAACGCCACTCGTAATGATACGGACGAACAGTCCAGTCCAGGGTATGCTGCTTGACCATCGTGTTCATGGGATAATCCGTAGTCGTAGCTAATATATTGTAGTACTTCTGTCAATTCTGTCCATGGAGAGATTCTATACAGTTCGCTTCTCATTTCAGTATGAAATTCAATTCTGTCTGGAGTATGGTTGCCGTTGTGGAAATATTTGTCCTAAACCTTGCAACAATTTCTGAAATAAGCCAGGTTTTATTTGCCAACACTGTTTCCTACCTGCTCTACTAAATTTTACCTAGGATTTACTTTGCAGACAATCGAACAGCTTTTCGTGTTGTGGTGGCGGTCAGATATACCAAGAAGAATATGAAGTATGTGCCCCTTGGACTCTTCAGGATGTTCGTGTTTTGAAACCCAGCTATCAACCTTTTCATCTACACCATCAAGAGCAGGACATCCAGAGAGGCATACACATATTTACTAAAGTTCAGGAGGTTGCGAATGGAACCTCTTACGACTGGGACAGATCAAATTTACCAGGGTACCGCTAAAGTAGAGACGTTTTATATACATACTCTATATATGTCTTGTCTGTGTAGTTATTTTGCCAGGTGCATGGTAGCGCTTACTAGTTAAAATGCTTGCCAGGGATGCTAAGGGCTTATTTTCAGTCACAGTTACTTAATTTAATTGACAAAGAAAGAAATGTTTTATTTAACGACGCACTCAACACATTTTATTTACGGTTATATGGCGTTAAGTGCTCGCCTGAGGTGCTTGTGAATCAGGATCAAACCACCTTGGTGGATCCATTCAACTGACTGGGTTTTTCGTTCCAACCAGTGCATCACAACTGGTCAAAGGCCGTGGTATGTGCTTTCCTGTCTGTGAGAAAGTGCATATAAAAGATCCCTTGCTGCTGATGGAAAATGTAGTGGGTTTCTTCTGATGACTACGAATCAGAATTACCAAATGTTCGACATCCAGTAGCCGATAATTAATTAATCAATGTGCTCTAGTGGTGTCGTTAAATAAAACAAACAAACATCTAACCAAGAGCAGTGCGTATCGCCTGTCCGGAGCGCCCTCATTTAGTGATACCACTACAGACACCGTTGGCATACACCTGACCACGCCAAACAACCGGAATGCATCCGGAATTACTATCTCCAGTGGAATATCAGCTAGTTACAAACTGACATTGGTTCTTGTCAGACCTGCCAACGGGGATGTAGTCGAATTGACAATAAGATCTTATTTTGGTCTTATAACTTCGTCTGTCAAACTCGCTTACTATAAGAGTTGAGTATATATTTTCCCAACCTATCTGTGCGTGAATACTCTTGTTAAAATATTTTCAATTATCATAGCTTTGTTTTAGTACTGGGGTCATCGACCTTTCATAGTCACTGATTCTTTAAGAAAATAACCCTATGTTATTTTAAATGAATAACATCAATCTACGAACGCATCATATATCAATATATATATATATATATATATTTATTTATATATATATATATATATATATATATATATATATACACACACACATACATACATACATTAATACTCTGTCTTATCGTATCAGATGGAACGTCTAAACGACGCTCATTTCTCTTGTTCTGTTATTCTTTGCTCTGCTATGTCAGACTGTTAAAGAGCTCACAACGACAAATAACAGTACAGACACAGGCCTGTTTTCTAGTCTAACACAGGACTACACAGTATTTAATACTGTGGTAATGAGCTTGAAAATCTTAATCATTTACCTCGCTACGGGGGTAATATACTAACAATTGCTGCCATCTGCCGATTCAAGTCTTTGAGATACCCCAGTAACATGATGATCGCAGCATTGGCCGTCAGTGATATCTTGGCAGTGACCATTTCATACCGCTCGCAATGATACGGACCAACAATCCAGTCCTTTTCAATACTAAGACATCCTGTTTGACCCTCATATTCATAGGACAATCCGTGGTCGTAGGCAGGATAGTGTTTCTGTCACTTATCGCCATGGAGCGATTCTACGCAGTTCACTTCCCCTATTACTATTACTAAACAGTGACAATGAAGTTTAACTTTATCTGGTGTATGGTTACACTCGTGGGAATAATTATCCTAAAACTTTCCTTCAATTTGTGCAGTAGATAATTGGTCAATATGACAGGTGTTATTCACTAATAGTATTACCAAGATGGTATACTATATTTCACATAAGTACGTTGCTTGCTTTCCAAATAGTTGGATTGCTGGCGACTTTTCGTGTTTTGGTGGCAGAACTGAAATCCAGAAATTTGCGGGCGTCTGGCATAGAAACAGGCATCATTGCAGTCGACCGTTGTGATCATGGCGTACGGAATATCTGTCTGTTTGTATCTGCCGCACATTCTCTGCTATCTTAGTGTCACATTTTTACAACAGAATCCAAACCATGTGCTACTGGAAGTACTGCTGATATTAGCTTTGTGTAGTCCAGCTGTCAACTGTTTTATTTACGGCTTCAAGAACAGCAAATTCAGAAAGGCATACACTATATTGCTGGGATTTAGGAGTTTGAGAGTGGAACCTATTACTAATCACGAGAGTCAGACAACTTTTGTTTTGTGTGTCTGTGAATTAGACGTTGTCATGGACCAGCATGCAGTTCAGTGATCAGTGACCAATTCCACTACAGGACTACACAGATTTTAATAATCTGGTAATGAGCTTGGAAATCATAATTACTTTAATTGCTATAGGAGGCAATATTCTAACAATTATTGCCATCTGTCGCTTCAAAGTCTTTGAGATACCCCAGTAACATGATGATCGCAGCATTGGCTGTCAGTAATTTGTCAAACAATCTAGTCTTTTTCAATATGAATGGACCAATTTTTAAAATTTATTTTATTATTACATTATTTGTTTTTACTATAGATGCTTTGCCGGAATAATGGCGTGGCCATTTAATATACATGTCTGATTTAAAAAGGTGGTCGTTGTAACGTGTTTAATTTAGATACACATTCTTGAACTTAAATCATCATATTGTAAAATGAATGGCATTTTTTGTACATACTAATAGGATATTTGCGTAGAACCCATGTTAGAGATATTTTGGTTTGTATTTATCATAATTATGTTACACAAGTGTTTCTGTTTCACAAATGTAACATTGTACATTTTAAAATATTCTATTAACACTTTTAATACCTGACATAATTGTTTTGTTCATAATTATAATGAGATAGAAAGATGACATTTTATTAACTGTATTAGATTTGCTAGACAGAAGCAACACATTTCATCAGGTGTTGTACTTATTGCAACACTGAACATTGACTATGAACTTGACTGTTTATTTGTTATTACAGTTTATTAGGTATTATATTTTGTGCAACAAAATCACACTTATAATAATGAGATAGGAAAATTAAAATGTTAATACAATAATATTAATAGTCTTTTAAAGGAGTTTCCAATTCATATCAAGTTAATGTCTCGAGTGAAAAAAACTAATTCTCTAGGTTTAACTGGTGGCCACTGAAAAGTACTTTGCTTTTGGTGAAATGGTCGAAAGTTTAATATTGTATATATGTATTACCTAGCAAATATATTTTAACAAACATACGTTTTAATCTTCGAAATACCACAATGCTCTACCAACAAAGCGGTCCACTCGTTTAGAAATATATACAACGGTACGCTACTATACTTGATAAATGAGTCCTTTATAAATGGCACCTTTTTGACTACAAGACATTTTGACAGTTGAACACAAAATTAATTAGACAGGTGGTGTGGGTGAGGTGTAGGTGGTGCGCAACTGCCGCAACTGCCGCCCTTGCCCCCGCTACATCCGATTAAACTGTATTGTGCTTTGATGAATGAACAGTAAATACTTTCTATCGAGTCATCAACATGAACTGGAGGTTGAAAGATAATATCTTTGCAATAAAAACAGAATCTGGAAGGTTGTGAAGAGCGACACTGAGTTCCACTGGCCCGATGTCTAAAAGAGATATTCAGAAATCGTCTCTAATTTGAGATATAAATTGACAGTGACATATAACATGTATTAGCAAATCAGAATATTTAAGTGACAGAGGGGACACACTCCTTCACATGGCATAGGTCGCCACAAAGCGCATGTATTTATTACATGATGTGTGTGTTCTTTTAACAATAGGTTCACACGAAACGTTTGCCATGTTTTGTAGATATTTACATTGGGATGGAGTTGCAGAAAATGTCTGATGTCTGGCGAAGACTAGATTTGTATTTTCTTCAGAATCAAACACACTTTCTTAACAAGATGTTTCCACGTATGTTTCGATGGAAATGTTATAGAAATAAATCCGATGATTTAAAAGTTGGTATTTACACACAATCTTGTGTATGTCTGCTATAACCCACTGCCCAGGACAAAGTACTTGTATCTTAATTGGATATAAGTACGAAAAAAAAGTATAAACAAACAGTACAAATATGAATGCCAAAACGTGACTGCTTGTAGGAAGCATTGGCATGTGTTTGTGTATTAGTGCAATGTCACCACCCTATCCTGGTCTGCCTGGAGGAGGACTGCCATCACCGAGTCTATACACCTATCCTGATCTGCCTACAGGACCTTCATGCCACTACAGTCTGTTGTCTGCAGAAATGAAGAATAACTGGCTACTTTATTTATCTTACTAAACAAAATGAACCTTTTTATTTCACAACTTTTTAACAGTTTTCCAGAGTAAATGTTGAATGCCTTGTCGTCGAAATGGTTCTTATATATCAACAAAGTATTTCTTATTTTTACAGCAAACATTGTCTTCAAAATGTTTTTTTTTAAAAACCAAAACCATCAACTGGAAATACAATAATAAGTTACTTGAATATTACAACAGTTCTTTGCGATCTTAACTAGGATTAAAGTAGTTCCTTGAAGATGGGCATATTGGTTTGGCTTTATGGTAGTTAAATCGTCCGCCTTGAAACTGGTAGGTCCTGGTTTCGCACGTCAGTACCAGCTCTTTGGATTCTGAGATAGACTATTAGGCCTTACAGCATTAACGTTTTGTCACTTGAATTGTCACTTCCAGATCTTACTAAAGAATTTACGGTGAATGCCTCTTAACCATACATAAATATAAAGAACACGATATATTGTGTCTGCATGTTTACTGCTCATAACGGACTATTAGAATAAAACCCGACTCTTGATGTACACAACAATCTTCAGGCTCAAGGCGTATTAATCGGGTTATTGACATTAATTATTCCTTAATGAACCGGATGATTAATGTTATGTCGAATTAAGTTTTGTTCTTATCTTTCACAGAAACATGAATCATTCATCTATAAAAAAGTTAATGTACTTATTAGATTAAATTAATGCGATTAGTGGTTGTTCCCCCCATATCTCTTTTCATGACTTGCGTACATGGTTCTAAAATAATTACCGGTACAGGGCCGTAGCTAGCGGAGGAGTAGTCCCCTTCCCCTCCCCCCAAACAAAACACAAAACCCCCAAACAAACCCAACAAATCTGCTAAAAATAATAGAAAATCTCTTCTTGGTTTTAAGTATATAACCTCCCTGAAATGGCTGCAAACTGGTATTTCAGAGCATATAGATTCCTCCCTGACACAGTAGTGTATTGCGCCGTCCATGCTCGTTCGTAAATACAAAAAATAAGAATCAAATGAAATTATTTTAGCTGCGGCCCTAAGGTTGTAAAATCACAGTGGAAATTAAGGACGTCTTGTGTAACAAACACACGCGACATTTATGAATTTATGAACTTTCCTTTTTGGTATATAAATATCACCGATTCAACATGCGTACAAAGCCAGGAAAGGCTTTTAGAAAAGGAAGGCAATGTTTGGCTAATTACACACATCTCAGGGTTGTAGGCTGGGGTGGAGAGGGGTCGGACAAACCCCCGCTGAGGCTAAAATTGTAGTTTTTCTTACAGTGCTATATTAGGCTATTCGTATCGGTATCCAGGGAAAATGTAGACAAAAGAGTCAACTAGTTTCATATTGAAAAACTCTTCAAATCCAGACCGCGCCTCGCCACTGGATCGGAGCACATTTCAAACTATGGCTATGTACTTTTAAAACCCATTGACGTCACATATATGTTACTCCTACCAAACAGCAGCAATTGGTGTTCTCGGTTATAGGCAGGACAGTACATACCACAACACTGACTGATATGCATCGCTTTGGTTATATAGTGAATTGTATCATTCATTCAGATACTACTACGTCTGTTTGACTCCCCAAAGACGCCTAATAGTCGATGTATGTTTTGTTTTGTGCTGGGGTGTCGTTAAACATTCATTCATTCACCCAAAAGGCAATTTGGTTTCGTGCTGGGGTAAATATGTTTGCACAGCTGTTTGCATAATTACTCCATTCATGTACATACCTTGGTTTGACACCCACTGTATTCTTTGTGCTGGGGGATAGGAGAAGGAGGGGGGTCTTTTAAACATTGGTCCAGTAATTAGTGCTGGGGTGTCGTTAAACGTGTCATCCACCCATTCGTTCACTATCCCGTTCGTTAATTTATTCATCTATCCATCTTTTTCACAGTATTGACGACGGGTGAAAGTGTGTCGCACAAAATACTTAAAGAATATTGTAAACAAACACCGAGTTCATTTTGTTTTACGACACCACTAGAGAATTTGATTTATTAATCAACGGCTAGTGGATGTCAGATATTTGATTTATTAATCAACGGCTAGTGGATGTCAGATATTTGATCATTCTGACAGAGAAAATCCGCCACATTTTTTCTAATAGTAGCAAATGTTTTCCCCCGTCCCAACGAGTTCCGTATATCAAAAGTCGTGGTATGTGTTGTCCTGATACATTGCAAACAAACAAGAATAAAAGAACAATGTGTAAAACACAACTGAGAATGCTGTTTTTAATCTTGTTTATTTCAGAACGGATTTTTACAGAGTAGCGAAGAAGATTATCATGACTATCAGCAGAACTAAAACACAAACTCCAACCTCTGAAACACTGTCTAGAATTAAAGCACAAACTCCAACCTTTGAAACACTGTCTAGAATTAAAACACAAACTCCAACCTTTGAAACACTGTCTAGAATCTGCCGCCATTCGTATTACGTTTCCCACTAACAAAACCTTTTTAGGGACTTAATTTATATATTAAATACTATATTTGTTTCTATTTAGAATATCTGGCATATCTAGAAGACAACGCTAATTTGGGCTACTGCTTTCAGAAACACATTTCACATACAGAAAGTGATATTTAAAAAAAGGAAACGTATTACATATAGTATTTAAAATAATATGTAATTTTAGTCGTTAAAAATGCTATATTTGTCGGAAACATATTTGGCAGAAAACACAAGCCAGTCTATGTACTAGTGAAGCATTATTATATTACAACATACTGGTAAACTATGTTTTGTGAAGCTGTAAATAAAACTAATGTCTGTCATGCCATTGTTCCAACTTGCAGCATCAGCCACAGAGAGAGAGAGAGAGAGAGAGAGAGAGAGAGAGAGAGAGAGAGAGAGAGAGAGAGAGAGAGAGAGAGAGAGAGAGAGAGAGAGAGAGTTTTTTGTGACACAGTAATATAGTTTCTCCTTAAATAGTAGTCAATATGTGAGAAAAAACACTTTAACCCCCAAAAAATTGCTACAAAAGGTTTTTTTAATTGTTTCTGGTACTCTGGGACATTGGGAATAACATATCAAAAATCTATCAAAATCGGACTACCAAAAAGCTGTTAAAACTGGGTCAAATCCAAGATGGCCGTTTTTGATTTCGCTCTTTGTAAAATGAAAGCAAATTAATTTAAATGACTATTTAGACCAGCCAAATGTTTAACAAATAAGTAAAACTCATTTGGTTGGCAAGTAATGATTCTATATCATAATTGCATAATCTTTCCATTACGTCAGTGACGTAATAATTTAAATAATTCAAAATGGCCACGATAGTTCATGGATGAAATAGCAACCATTTCCTTGCGTTGCTTATGTAATCCCATGGGAATATGGTGATCAAAGCAAACTACTAACTTAAGGTGTATTAGGGTATTGAAGAGACCCAATATTTAAAAAATAATCCTGAATTTCATTTGAATGGCAATAGAGAAACAAAATGGCTGCCAATCTACATGTATACATTGGCAGTGTATGGGAAAATGCATATATACTTAATAATAGGCTAAGTAACATTTACCTTTTGCTTCCCAATAACATAAATGAAGAACATATACTCCAATTGTCTTATTCCTACATTTAAATGCCATTGTACGACCTATTTGTGTTTATAAGCATAATAATATTAATAAAAAAATAACATGCATAAAAAAAAAATATATATATTTAGCAAAATATTCGAAGTGAAAATGGAGATATATTGTGAATCATCACAATTCTGAACATTTTATTTATTTGCCAGGTAGAGTATTATTTTCACTTTTGTAAGAGAGACTAGTTGTCTAATTAATAGTACTGAATATGTCAATAAAAATGGCGAACATACAAGAGCTTTGTCAACAAACAGGTAAGAAAAAGTCATTCTTTTTAACAAAATATACTCTTTAATTCTGTCATGATAATTTTCTATCATTTTTACATAATTTTACACTTTATAACAACACTATTTTTCACAAAACAATTAAGTGCCATAATTTATCATTTAAAACTGGTGCTACAAAAACTTTTTTGAGATATACTACTTTCTAAACATTTATGCCATTATTCCATCAACTTCAACTGTCTTTTTCAGTAGAACCATGTTGCTATACCTAGATAAACTTCACATAAACAAACACATTTAGGTAACCTAACATTGTATATATGACCACGAGATGGAGATTACAGGCACGGTTATATTTCGTGTTCAGTCACTGGATAATTTGTAATAGCAGAAATGTGCTGGTTGAAGCATAACACATTTCTAATATAGACTTCTTTGCCTTTCAGGTATTGGGTGAATAACGGAATATAAAAATGAGTGAAAATAACATCCAACAAGATCTGTGTCCCATCTGCAGAAAGAAATTGGATGATGAAAATGATGATGTAGTTCAAATTCGTAAAAAGGGTGCTGATGGAGGTAACAATATTGTTGTGGCTGCTGGTAATAAGGTTCATTCAGAGTGTCGTAAATGGTACACTAACACAAATGACATTAAAAATACTTTAAATAAGAATAAAACTGAATCATCCACATCCACCAAGAGAGTGCACGTGTATCCTTTGGACCTTTTAATAGCAAATCTGACTGCCTTTTCTGTGGAACTAGAGTTGTATTGAGTAGCTCAGATTCTAGTAGTGTTAAGACTGATTCTTTTGCTAAGACAATATTGGAGTGCTGCGAAACTCGTTCTGATAATTGGTCATTTACTGTAAAAGGTCGGATCGAGTACTATGGTAGTGTTTTGCATGCCACAGATTGTTTGTATCACCATTCATGTAGTGGGAATTTTAGATCAGGGCTTGACATTCCACAGCAGTTTAGTACTGGGACAAGGTCAAAGCGCAGAAAATCTGGAAAACCCAAGGATGAAGACCAGGAGCAAGCCTTTCTCAAGATGTGTTCCTACTTAGAGGCTAATGATGAGGAACAATTAACAAGTTCTGACCTGAGGTGTAAAATGAAAGCATTTTTATTCTGTAAAGATTCTCTTCCATATGAAAATTACTACCTTCAGGACAAACTAAAGGAACACTATGGACATTCCATATACATAGCAGAAGGAGAAGGCCTTCACGACTTAGTGACTATGAGAGAGAAAACTACACAAATACTTCGGTCTTACTTCAAAAGTGCAAAGGAAGGTGATGAGGAATCTCAAAAGAGGGCAATAATTGAAACTGCTGCAAGACATAAAAACCACAGTTGCTCCTGTTACTGACCAGTATCCTGATAGTCATATGCTCAAACTGGATTCTGCTTTGCAATTCATTCCAGACACTCTTCATACGATGCTGGATTTGCTATTTGTTGGAAAAGATACTCGGAGAAAAGTGGCAGCAATTGGTCAGTCAATTATTCAAGCTATTAAGCCAAGTGCTGTTGTGGTGCCATTACAGATAGGACTTGCTGCTCAGATGCACCATTTATATCGATCTAGATTCCTCATAGACACTCTTTCTGAAATGGGATTTAGCTCCTCCTATAGTGAAGTACAACGGTTTGAAAAGAATGCTGCTAATTCTGTTGCCCCAGATGTTCTAGGCAAGGATATTGACTTGTTACACACAACACTACTATTCGCTGCAGACAATGCTGACCTCAACATCCTCACAATAGATAGAAAAGAGACCTTTTAAGGGATGGGAATGATTGCCATACTAACACCAGGTAAGAAGACAAATCATACAGTACCAAGAAAACATCTGTCAGATTTAAACATAACAGAAAAGACAAAGATCAAGATAATAGACTACCGTTTTGCCAACTCTGCCCGCTGCAATATTAAATTTCAAGAACTTCCCAAACTCGGTGATTATGATAGGTGAGTAGATATTTTATGGGAACTGTCGTTCATTTTCCACAAGCTGACACCACATTGGCAGGGCATGATGCATATTGTCCATCAAGGTTATGTTCACCCTGGTCAGTCTTCTGTTGTGTTCTTGCCCATGATAGACATGTACCCTGGAGACAAGACGTGTATTCTATCCACACTAGATTACCTTTGTAATCTAGCCTTGAAGCACCATGTATCCCCCATAATAACATTTGACCAACCTTTATATTGGAAGGCATCTGAAATTATCTGTGATGCACCAAAGAATAGTCATTTGAAAACGATTGTGTTGATGCTCGGCAGTTTTCATACATTAATGAATGTACTTGGAGCAATTGGTACACTGATGGAAGGCACAGGACTTAAAAACATTCTAGAAGTTGTTTATGGTGAAAATGCTGTAGTGCATATGCTAACAGGAAAATCAGTCCAGAGATCATTCCGTGGCCATTGTCTTGTGGACAAATGTCTTAATCACATGATTGTTTCAGACATGATGAATAATGATCCTGTGTTTGCATCACTCGTAAATCAGTCCGAAGAAAAATACACGTCTTTGTTGGCGGGTCTAATGGCTTTGGAATCCATAACCACATCTGAAATGATAGCTAAAATCAAAACAAAAATGGACAAAAGGAAAACTGAACTTTCTGCTAGGTCGAAAACCAGTCAGTTATGGCTTGGTTACCAAAGAATGATACAGACTGCTAGAACATTGGTCAAGGCTGATCGCAAGGGGTCATGGATAATGCACATGCAAGCTGTATCTGACTGCCTGCCGATTTTTGCTGCAGCTGGACATTTCAACTATCTAAAATCAGCCCACCTCTATTTACAAAGTATGAACGATCTTGAGACAACCCATCCTCTTGTTTTTAGGAAGTTTGAACAAGGGTTCCACGTTGTTCGACGCAGTGATCAGTTCTGGGCTGGCCTTGGGTCAGATCTGGTGATAGAGCAGACATTGATGCGATCTCTAAAGAGTACTGGCGGCCTAACAAGAGGAAGTGGAATGACAGAAGAACAACGTGCATTATGGACAATGTCTTCCCCAATATCTACAGAATACAATGATGAAATGCAGGATTTTAACAATCGGTCATATACCACAAGGGAACAACACAAGGAATCCACTGAAGCAAGAATCAAGAGAGATTTGTCTGAACTAGAGAAAATAAGTTTTAAAATGGTTACCTGCACACCATTCTCCACAGACCCAACTTTAAGAAACATATTAAATGGTGTTGTGGGAAATGATGATGTGAATGTGCATGAATTAGAGTCTGTTCGAAAGAAACTCATCACAAATATGATAGGGCAGCGTGCATACACATACTCGTTCAAAAGGAACGACAAAGCTAAAACTCTTGGAAATGTATCTGCTGTCAAGACTGCTCATGACAGAACCATTGACCCTCTGCTGCTGGTTCAGAGATTTTCAGTTGTGTCCCGATCAGGAAACCTTTCACTGGATGAGGTAATGAGCTATGAGCTAAGTCCTTTCCCGCCTGCCCTTTTTGAGGCACAAAACATATTTCGAAAGGCTGACAAACCAATGCTGGCTCATGCTATTAATGATCATTCAAATAACTTGTCAAGTGAGGCCAACACTGATGCTATTCCAAAAACAGATCATTATGTTCTAGATGGAGGTTCCTTACTGCACCGTTTAACGTGGAAAACAAGTGACACATATGGTTCAATTGCCCAGTCATATGCTGACTTTACTATTCGTCATTACGGCTTAGCAACTGTTGTGTTTGATGGGTATGGTGGAGGGCCATCCATTAAAGATAATACACACCAGAGACGACAGAAGAAAGTCAACCCTGTTGTCAACGTTACTGCAAATACAGAGTTTTCCGGAAGAAAAAACTAATTTCTTTCAATGGATTGCAACAAACAGGAACTGATTAACTTGATCAGTGATCAGTTGAGAAAAAAGGATTGCAATGTGATAAACTCACCAGGCGATGCTGACGTAGATATTGTCTTGGCAGCAACAGAATCCTCATATCTTCAATCAACAACTTTGATAGGGGAAGATACCGATTTACTCATTCTTTTGATGCATTATGCAAAAACAGACAGTAACGACTTATACTTTCGTTCAGACAATCAGTCAAAATCTAAGATTCGAGTTTATAACCTCAACCGTCTGAAACTACTACTGGGAAGTGAGTTGTGCTCTCAGTTACTCTTCTTACATGCATTCACTGGTTGCGATAGCACTTCACGCATCTTTGGTGTGGGAAAGAAGTCTGCTTTCCAAAAACTTGTTAAAGGCGATTCTGTCCTAACATCTTGTGCAAATGCATTCAGTTTACCTGGCCAAACAATTGACACAATTGAGAAATTCGGAAGCCAAGCCATGGCTATTCTTTTTGGCGGGAAACCTACAGATTCCCTTGCAGCCTTGCGCTATATCATTTTCAATAAAAAAAGTGGTTACGGCAAAATCTTTTGTTACACCTGAACGTCTTCCCCCAACTGCATCTTCAACGAAATTCGACTGTCTCAGAGTGTACTACCAGACCATGGTATGGATTGGAAAGGAAGATAATATGGATCCTGTAAACTGGGGTTGGAAAGCTGAAGACAATCATTTGGTGCCTATAATGTCAGCACAGAATGCTGCCCCTGACAATCTCCTGAAAGTGGTCCATTGCAACTGCACAACTGCCTGCAGAACACCCCGTTGTAGCTGCAGGGGCTATGGACTACCATGCACAACTGCTTGCGGGTCATGCCAACTTGAGTCATGTGACAACCCGCACAACCATTTTATGGACGAACAAGAATGTGATTGTGATGAATTGTAAAAACATATTCTGGTATGTGGATTACATGTCACAGTTTACCATGACCTCACGTTCATTATTTTTAGCATTATTACATTAAGAATTTATATTTTGTCAATGCAAATAATGATATATTTCAGATAAAATTCAGTCAACTTTATGGACAATATTTTTTGACATATTGGATGTTTTATCAACCAAATCGGAACAACGTGATGTCATGGTATCATCATGTGATATCGCTGTTAGGTCATAGAATAATAAGACGTTTTTTTAGAATCCTCACTGTCACTTTCCTATTAAGAAATAATATATGTAATGGACTTTTAGTGCACCATTTCCCAGATAAAAAGCCCAAAAGATTGATATATCCGCCATATTGGATTTGACCTAATTTTCCTACTTTCTGATTGGTTGATTTTAATAGATTTTTTGTATGTTATTATGTACAACTCAACAAACCTAAAACCACCAAAAAACCTTTTGTAGCAATTTTTGGGGGGTCAAACCATATATTGACTACTAAAAGACAAAATGAGGCACTTATACTCTAAAAGGGCACGTCTTAGCATTATTTTGGACGGAGGGTATGGAGTGCTCCCCAAATGTGAATAATGCATTCCCCCCATGTTGTATTTCATATTTAATATATAACTCATCCCCCTCATACCAATTGCCATCATCTTCCGACGTCTATGCATGGAGGTTGTTCAACACAGGTTCGACAACACTGTATTTTAGATCATTATTTTAAAACCATATAAATTAAAACAATGTATGAATGCATGTATATTATATGTACAGAGTATGTACAGTCTGTGTGCACTGTGAGTGTGTAGTCTAATGCCAGGTTCTACACACAACCACCAACATTAGGAGCAGTCCGTTAACATTTATTTTCACCGAAGCGCTGGCCGCGTCCATATCCGTCACTGTCGCTATCAGATTCGTTGTTCTCTCCCTTTGATGCAAACCTGAAATGTTACGAAATTCAATTGAATGTAAGTTTGGTGGGCAGCGACTGCGCAGAAAATTACATAACTTGATCTCTGACTGTAACGAGAGCGTCATAACCGTCCAAATGTCCGTCTAGGTCTCTTACAGTTAGAGTACTCTGGCTTTGAGAGCTAGACGACACTAGGACGGTTATTATATGAGAGAGCGATCATAACCCTACAAATGTCCGTCTAGCTCTCAAACAAAACACTCGGGCTAAGAGCTAGACGACATTAGGACGGTTATTATATGAGAGAGCGATCATAACCGTACAAATGTCCGTCTAGCTCTGAAACAGAGCACTCGGGCTAAGAGCTAGACGACATTAAGACGGTTATTATATGAGAGAGCGATCATAACCGTACAAATGTCCGTCTAGCTCTGAAACAGAGCACTCGGGCTAAGAGCTAGACGACATTAGGACGGTTATTATATGAGAGAGCGATCATAACCGTACAAATGTCCGTCTAGCTCTGAAACAGAGTACTCGGGCTAAGAGCTAGACGACATTAGGACGGTTATTATATGAGAGAGCGACCATAACCGTACAAATGTCCGTCTAGCTCTGAAACAGAGTACTCGGGCTAAGAGCTAGACAACATTAGGACGGTTATTATATGAGAGAACGATCCTAACCGTACAAATGGCCGTCTATATCTCAAACACAGCACTCGGTTAGAGCAAGGTAGTTTTAAATGAGCTACTTTCCAGACATCGCACAGACGCTGTTGTATATAAACATCATTACATGATTTATACGGACAGATCACGAGATGGGAATTCTGTTGCTTGTGCTACAGTTTTCCCCATCAGACACAATAATTTCCATGAGATTGCCCGATTCAGCATCAATCTTTACTGTTGAAATCTGGGCGATCATTGAAGCCCTGGAAGAAATCAAGTATATGATTGTTTTTTACAGGTTTACTTTCGTGTCTTCAAGCTTGACATAATATGAAAATAGACCGACACGGCGGAAGCAAGTAGACATGGGGAGGGGCTGGCTGACCGAGATCGAGGACGCAAAGCAAAGTTTCTAGGAGGTTCGGGGATATACTCCCCCGTAAAAGTTCGGAAACTAGATGTCCTAAAATGCGATTTACTGCATTCTACAAGTAAAATACGATTCTGCCTTAAGATTTACAACTAATATTTTTATTTTTTTTGGGGTGGGGGGGAGGGGGGGTTAAGAGCCCCAATCATCCCTGCTACACCGTGCCTGATCATGGTAATATACGAAAGGGCGTATTTTTATCTATTGCTAATAATGACATTATTTATGTTAGGTGCCTAGCCATATTGGCATCAGGGGTAATGAAAAGACAGATTCAGCTGCCAAAGCTCACTTCTGTCAACCCAGTCCTGGGAGAGTGGCAGACTTCCTATAGGTTTTGTGTCGTGCTCGCATCGGTCATACATACTTGACCCATTAATTTAGAAAAAGGATCTTCCATCTCAGTATGAGCACTGTCAATACATTCTTACAATGTACAATCATCTTAAAGTGACATACCCTAGTTTTTAAACACCAAGGCATATGTTTTACTATTAGAACCGTTTTTGATAACTGAAATCATGCTTTACTTAGATTTTATTGTTTAGATTATCCATTTCCGTACATTCGAAGTGTTATTGATCATCCTGGTGTTTTTAATATCACAAAAATGCATTCCTCATATTTTTCAAAACGCACGTATTTCACCATTTCAAAACCACAGACTCGTGTTTCACTCAATTGTAACTTTATCCAAATGTGTTACAGGTTTGTAGATTGACTAAACTTAGTGTTAATTTTCACGAGTTGAAACTAGGGTATGTCCCTTTAAGAAACGAGAAACGATATATTTGGTAGGAGAAATGTGATGGAATCATTTTAATCTCATCTTGAACCTGTTTTGAAATTTCTCCGAAATACCGAATTTTATTCTAAATTTTATTTTTAGTTTTTATATTAATGTTCGATGATTTCAAACATTTACCATTGTTTAATATCCAATAGCCGATGTATTGTTTTAGTGCTGGGGTGTCGTTAAACATTCATTTACCGGCCTCGGTGGCGTTGTGGTAGGCCATCGGTCTACAGGCTGGTAGGTACTGGGTTCGGATCCCAATCGAGGCATGGGATTTTTAATCCAGATACCGACTCCAAATCCTGAGTTAGCAAGGCTCAATGGATAGGTGTAAACCACTTGCACCGACCAGTGATCCGTAACTGGTTCAACAAAGGCCATGGTTTGTGCTATCCTGCCTGTGGGAAGCGCAAATAAAAGATCCCTTGCTGCTAATCGGAAAAGCAGCCCATGTAGTGGCGACAGCGGGTTTCCTCTCAAAATCTGTGTGGTTCTTAACCATATGTCTGACGCCATATAACCGTAAATAAAATTTGTTGAGTGCGTCGTTAAATAAAATATTTCTTTCTTTTTCTTTCTTTAAACATTCATTCATTCATGCATTCATTCATTATTCCCAGATATGACAGCACATATCACTGACTTTAATATTGTCAACTAAGAAAACAGTTCACCATTGAAGAAAGCAGCCATGCCACTATCCACCACATGGAATCTGAGGAAAATTGATACAAAAATAAGCCTTCTTAGACTTTTATAAGTATTACCTAAAACATATTGTGCATTTTAACAAACAAAAAGTAGTAAGATTCTGGATGAAATCATAAAATGTTTATGGCTGTTAAACATCAATAATAGAAAATAACGCCTCTATCCAATACCTCAATCAAACATTAATCTTGGCACTGAGACGTTCTTCTGTGTTATTCTCTTTATTGTCCCCCGTCCCGCTTACCATTTTTGAGGATACACAGGAGAGTCTTGAAACTGTGGTGTTTAAAGTAATTAACAGTTTCAAAATATGGTTATATGGACCGCATAGTTAATATATACCTTTGTTTTTTGGTGGACGTTTTGTTCTTTCTTTCGCAATAAAATGTTTTGGCGGTGGACAATCATGGCCTTTGATGTCTGGACATTTCTTAGGAGAATTCTTTTCCGTGATTCCTGTGGTAAAGAAGTAAAAGCAAAATCGTTAGTTCAGACGATTGCATTATATATATATATATATATATATATATATATATATATATATATATATATATATATATATATATGAATGTATCTATTTATATATACTATCTATCTATCTATCTATGTATGTATGTATCTATCTATATCTACAAATATCTATATCCATCCATCCATCCATCCATCCATCCATCCATCTATCCATCCATCTATCTATCCATCTATCTATCTATATATATATATATATATATATATATATATATATATATATATATATATATATTATATATATATATATTTATCTAAATATCGCTGTTCTTAATTTACTATACACGCTTTACGTTTCATTGGTCCTTTGCAAAGTTAAAGCTAAATGAAATACATGTACAAGTTTTTTTATCAGCATATTCAAACTTATTATAAGACTGAGTCCATAGGAAATATACTAGCGTTTTCCCACGTAGACGGTACCACTGGTGCTCTATTACCAGATACGTCGTTAAATAAAACATTTCCTTTCTTTCCTTTCTATTACCAGATAATAAAACTACATTTTATTTTCAAATTCTGATATTATCAATAAAACAACTAAAAGTCACCAATTACTTAACTGTCACAACTACATGCATTTTAAGGCCCAAACCTGTTACACAGGGTGGGTGGCGGTGGGTTGGGTAGGTGGGGTGTGAGGTGTCAGAAAAATACTCTTCCGAGAAAATTGTGAATACAGTGATGTTACATTACAGTAGTCGTTAAGACTTAAGACTAGTAGGTACCGGGCTCGCATCTCCGTACCGGGTCACATCCTGAGCAAATTCAACGACTCAATAGGTAAGGCTAATACACCGACTTCTTTATCACTAACAATTAGTCGAGATAGCTGGAGGTGTGTGCCCAGGACAATGTGCTTGAACCCTAATTGGCTATGGGCATGAAGATAAGTATAAATTAATAAATGGCGGATAGTACCCTGTGGGTATTTGTCGACAATGGCCATGCCGCACGCGGTCTGGAGAGCCTTGTAGTCGTGGCCGTTCTTCACGCTGAATTCCTTCTCCGGAGTTCCAAACCTCGTCGACAGATTGCGCAGGAAGATGACGTATTCTTCAGCTATGTTCAACTCGTTCGTAAAGCATTTGCCGGGTTCGGATCCTTTGAGAAAATAACAATCATAAAAATATAGTATAAAAATAAAAGTATATAATGGAAAATTCCATCCCAAAATCCTCCAAACCACCTCCCAAATCCTCGTCCCAACCCCCCCCCCCCCTAAAAAAAAGAAAAACAACCCAAACAAACCCCCCAAAAAAAAAAAAAACACACACACAAAACCCCACCCCACAAACAAAAACAAAAACCCCCAAACAACAAACAAAAATAACAATAAAAAGAAACCCCACTTGTTTTTATTACTGAATGTACTGTTATTTACTGAATAGTTGAAGTTAACAGTATTATATATATAGTACCTACACTGGTCAGTTCACTGTTTTATAATTAAATAACTAAATTTCAGTTTTAACATTAAAATAAGCCATCATGTAAAAATTTAAAGCTACAATTTCAACTATTTTTTATTTAAACATTTATTACAGCGCATTCTGTTTGCTCTTGTCACAATCCATTCTTCAGTTTATGACAGCGTTATCTACTTTAGGAAAAAGTGGGGGCATAATGGAGCCATTTGGCAAAATGAACTTAGATATTGCCAGATTCGTTCAAGGCAGTCAGGTAGCAAAAGTACATTTCAGATGTAAGACGTCAAACTGGAGTCTTATGCTAGGTTCAGACTGTCAACTGCCATGCCGAAGTTGGCCAACTCGACGGTTGTGTTGTAATTTCCGCCCAACTCCCGACTTAAGACGGATGCACTCAAATTAACAACTAATCTTTGTATACGACGAGAATCGAGTTGTAAAAAACCTCAACATTTTGCTGGTAGTTGGTAGTTTGACCCTAGCATTACTTGTCCTACAGCCCTGTAATCCTCATCTCTGTAGACCTGTATGCTAGTGTTAAACTACCAATTGTCACAACGGTGTTGGCCAACTCGCTGATCTCTCGTGTTCTACGACTATCCGGTTGCTAGTCTGAGAGCCCTTTCAACTCGATTCTCGTCGTACCTATCATCTACGACCGATTAGGTTTTAATCTGAGCGCACCAGTCATAAGTCCGGACTAACATTAGAAACAAGAATGTGTATGCAAAACTTCCACCTAAAAACAAAGGTATTTATTAAAGAAACTGTTCTGTTTGCTACCACTGCAAAATGTGTGTGGCTTTGAAAATTTTGTAACGACTAAAAAATTACACGCTAATTACAAATTATTATTAACAATATCAGTGTGTATACATTCAACGTGCTTCTGGTCGTCCTTCTAAGTAAACCAAACTGGATTTAGATTCAAAATAATTTCGTACGTACATATATATATATATATATATATATATATATATATATATATATATATATATATATATATATATATATATATATTAGCAAATAAAATGAAATTTGATTTAGTACAAGCACTAGGACGATCAGAAACATATTTAATATACAACCATTGATAAGTTATTCAATTTTTTTTATTTAATATGTAATTATGGTCATTAAAACCTCTCTGTTAGTCGGCAACATCAGCGGGAGAAATATCATGATAGTTCCTTTAATTATTCTCTAATATACGTAAATTCAACAGCTGGGATCATGATACATCCAGCTACGATTTGACTTACAACGTTGGGAGTACAGGCCTTGTATTCTACTGTGCTTTAACTGGTGTACTCTGAGGCATATGGAAATAAAATATGGGGGAGGATTAATTCATCCCATGTCCCCTTCCTCGATCCACGACTGACCTACCTCCCGATTTTCATCAAGTTTATTTTTCTCCTTATTGCTGTCTGCTGTACAACGTGTAGGTCGACTCGTGTTGAAGAGAGCATAGCAAATATTGTTCTCAAGATGTTCAAGCAAATACATGGAAAAGATAAATTTGTTTACCGTTTGTCACACTTGAACGTGATGCCAAACCAGCTCACACAAACTATAAATTCCTTTTATAGACCCGAGTTTCTTACTGTTCAAATTTGATTGCTTTCGCTTTCTGTGAAGAATAACACTTGTTTCCATTTTAATGAACAAAGGCATTAACTGCATGACTACAAATTTTCACTCACAAGTAAAAGAAAAAGAAAAGAAAACAAAAAGTATACACTCCTTCCCCTATTTTTGGATATAACTTTTGATTATATTTAAACAGGTTCTTCTAAACATTTGTCGACTAGATTGGCCATGTGAGAAAAGAAAAGAAAGAGCAGGTTAATGAGCGGATATTTGGTGTCAAACAATGGCAGTTCTGACACCTGTGATTCCAGCCCACTTCTCATTGAACTTGTACATTAATTTCGCGTTCCTATCATTTTAAAATAAAAATAGACTAAAGTTTGGTTAATCTATCAACCTGTAACACATTTGGATAAAGCTACAATAGAATAAATAGTCTGTGACGTTGAAACAAAAAAAAAAAAAAAAAAAAAAAAAAAAAAAAAAAGTCTGTGACGTTGAAACGGGGAGATACCCTTGAAAATAGACGAGCTGCGTTCGTTTTAAAAAATATAAAAAATATTTTTTGTAAAATTAGAAACGCCAGAATGACCAGAAACACTTGGGATATACGAAAAAAGATAATCTAAATAATAAAATCTAAGTAACGTCTGATTTCATTTATTAAAAAACGGCTCTAGTAGTGACAAAATACATCGTAGTGTTTAAAGATGTGTTGTTGAATTGTTGTTTCCACACTCCACTCAGATGTATAACTTATTT
This sequence comes from Gigantopelta aegis, assembly GCF_016097555.1. Lineage (NCBI taxonomy): Eukaryota > Metazoa > Mollusca > Gastropoda > Neomphalida > Peltospiridae > Gigantopelta > Gigantopelta aegis. Next base: position 100,869,406 of record NC_054704.1, on the reverse strand, counting down.
TAAAAAACTAAAGTGAGTTTGAGGTGATTATAGCCTTTTTAATTATGAAAAATTATAATATAATTAAATTTTGTTTGCTTATAATATGCCTTTCTTTATATTCAATGCATACACGGTTATGTTTGTAGTAGCTCAATACAGATTTTGTATTCAGTAATAATTTCGCCAGTCAAACTGTGAAATAATGAGGTCAAAGAGAATAACTACATTTATCAATTTGATTTGATTTTAAAAACTTTTTGTAGGTTTTCAGTAATAATTTCCCCAAACAAAATGTGAAATAATGAGTCAAAGAGAATAACTACATTTATCAATTTGATTTGATTTTTAAACCTTTTTTTTTTGTAGATTTTCATTAATAATTTCCCCAATCAAACTGTGAAATAATGAGTCAAAGAGAATAACTACATTTATCAATTTGATTTGATTTTTAAACTTTTTTTGTAGGTTTTCAGTAACAATTTAGCCAATCAAAATGTGAAAGAGAATATGAACTACATTTATTTATATGATTATATTGTTTTAACGTTTTGGTATGTTTTATATCCCAGTTGTATTCCATGTAACTAGATTAATCCACTGTCTATTTTAAGTCCCGATTTCTGATAGACGTTTCCACCACGACTCGTGATTCAAGTAAAAACTAATCAGATGTTTTTAGTTGATGCTGATATGGAATGACAAAAAAACCCATTTATGTTGATACATTTCAATTAAATGCCAACTGCTTAAAGATCACAATGCAGCTCGTTTTGGTTAATAATAGAATAATAACATAACATTCGCTGATTGTGGTAATTGTCATTTTTTATTAAATGACGTAAAGGTATATGTATTTACATAAAGAAAAAAATGTTAAACATGTACTTGTAATCCTGATTTTCTAAATACCCAAAAGGTTGCGTGCAAAAAAAGAACCATTTTTTATTAAATGACGTAAAGGTATATGTATTTACATAAAGAAAAAATGTTAAACATGTACTTGTAATCCTGATTTTCTAAATACCCAAAAGGTTGCGTGCAAAAAAGAACGCCCTTCTAATTGAAGTTAAACTACATAAAATTATAGGTATAACATGTATACCTGTACATTCAAAGGTATAAGGCTTAAGCCGTAGACCTGTACATAAATAACAGTTCTCAATGACTAACGAAATGTATAAAATGTATACATGTACATCTAAGGATATAAGGCATAAGCCACATACCCATACATCAAACAGATTACAATTTTAAGTTTAAAATTCGAACATCATGTCAAATATTAGAAGAAAAAAAAAAAAAAAAAAAAAAAAAAAAAAAAAATATATATATATATATATATATATATATCATCTACGTTAGGCTAGCGTATGTGATGGGGCGGATGGTGGGTTGTAACAAATAGGTTAAAAGGTTACCTTTACAATTCGAACAATGGCTTGTTTCTCTCCCAGAATGCGAACAGCGCCCCAGCGCCCCCTGTCTGCTAATGTGTATACTTGTTAAGAATGACTGGAACGCGTTTAATTGACTTGTTCCATTACAATTCTAGGACTACTAATATTTTGTAACTATTCTTACAAAATCATGTTGAATATGTTCAACCCAAATCTATTTATCTGCAATAAATGTTATTGAGGAAATGCATAGCAGGGTCATAAGAAAATTCGCACACCATTATTTCGGTTCACATTTGCATGAACCAAACAATGTATGTGGTCGATGTTTACTTTGAATCTGGGTTCATGGTTGAATCTTTATATAAAGTAAAAATCGGGCCTTTGTCGCTAAACGTTTGTAAACTAGTTTGACTGGTTCACGAAGTGGTCATTCAGTTTAATGTATGGCGTAAAACCCAGTCGTTACCGACACACGGTTGGGTGAAATTACCCGCAGTTTCACTTTCCTTATAGAAAATTAAACCTCGTCACATGTTTGTGGGGTGGGGTTGGGAATCGGGTGGGGTTGGGAATCAGTTGGAAACAATTTGGCACTGGTTTCCTTGAAAAATAATTTCAATCATACCCATCACCCACAAAACCTACTCTGCAGATTCATGTCTCCATCATGTGGCCATCTTTAGCATAGCACATAATTAACAAGAGACCCAGTTGGCGCCATGTTTCCGATATATTTTTTATTAATATGCGATTATCATTGTTTATTGTTTGGCTGAGAATTTTCCTCTATTGACCTGACTAAATATGGAATTTTTGGAGTTATTTAAAATCAATAGTTGACGAGACACTTCAAATTCAAGGGATTCTTGGAATACAATTGTCGGGTTTACTGAACATTTAAATAGCAATTAAAACAAGACCGCCGATCCCTGTCTAATTTGTGTTACACAAAACCTCCTTTATACTTTTTCTGTCTGTTTACTTTCGACAAAACTGAAAACGGACCAACCTATGTTTCTGTTGGTTCTGAGGTTTCCTTTTCTATGTTTGCTAAATGTATACGTCCAGCATGTGTGTGCGTGTGTGTGCGTACGTGCGTGTGTGTACACATGGACATCGATGCGCTTTTACTAAGTATATTGCTCCAAGGAACTTTTAGTCACATCTCTGGAGAGAGAGAGAGAGAGAGAGAGAGAGAGAGAGAGAGAGAGAGAGAGAGAGAGAGAGAGAGACAGACAGACAGACAGACAGAGAGAGGGAGTAGGAGAGAGAGTAAATGTTGGAGTGTGTTACGAGAGAGAGAGAGAGAGAGAGAGAGAGAGAGAGAGAGAGAGAGAGAGAGAGAGAGAGAGAGAGAGTAAATGCTGGAGTGGGTTAGGATGGGGTACATCTTGCTTTTAAAGGTTAAAATCAAATTAAAAAACACAACTATATTCCTCATGGGTTTGCGTGCAATTCCATCACACCCCATCTAACCCAGGTGATTGATTTTACGTATTTGAACCTAATTGCAAATAACAGTGAAAACAAATGATTAATAATGACGTGTATTTATATAAATGCGCAAATTCCATTTTTTCGTACGCGTGTGCGTAGGTCTATCTATTCCATTTATGCGTCTCCGTACGCGTGTGCGTAGGCCTATCTATTTCATTTATGCGTCTCCGTACGCGTGTGCGTATCTATGTCATTAATTACGTACACGTATACGCGTATGGATAACATACACATTGAATTTGCGCTGAAACGTTTGTTTTGTTTAACGACACAATAGTGCATTGATTATGAACTTTCTTACAGACAGGGCAGCACATACCACGGTCTTTGATAACAAAGTGACTTTTCAGATTTCTGTCCCATTATTATGGTGCCGACCAGCAGTCTTTTTAACGACTACAGTTGCATATTAAATACGTTTTCTTGTGACTGTATATTCTGATCGTCGGTCCTAATATTGATAGAATCTTAAACTTCAATTTATATCTAATATATATTTGTTTCATATATACTATGTCATAATTTTGCAACAATTAAACTGTTTAATAGTAAATATTTGGCATGTTTAGTTAAAACAAATATTTCTTTGCATAAGCAAAACATAATTAAACTGTTTATCCTAAACACCACTAAAACTGACTTTATTTTCCAGTGCACTTGACACGAATCTTGCATGGAAAAATATCATTAGATAAAAAATAGTGGTTTTTCAGACGAATGATTCAAAGAATGACTACAGCAATGTTTAGAAAAACCTAACGTAAACTGAGATGCAGGTGGATTTGAGGCAAAATCTTAAGAATTTACAAAAACAAAGTATCTCAATATTTTTGAAAATTAAAATAGCTCTCTGTGGGTTTTTTTTAGATCCAAAGATGCATTATACTGTTTGTGTGATAGAATTTGTGGAAATTTAAAGCACTCAAAAAGACAAAAATCATGTGAGAAATATTCCAGAATTGTTTTGATTTACATAATTATATTTTACCTTTTTTTAAAACAAATGTCTAGCAATGTTTCTTTTTCAGCTAAAGCCTCTGTTACAAATGTAGGGCCGATGTTACATGTTAGCCTTATACGCATTCAACTATATACTAATATAGCTTCAAAACCTGAAAACACCTACTTTTAAGAAAAACAAGAAAACTCGGCTATAATGTTTTGTTAGCCTTTTGTTTATTTTTGTTTTGTTGTTTTTTGTTTGTTTGTTTTTGTTTGTTGTTGGTTTTTGTGTGTGTGTGTGGTTTTTTTTTTGGGGGGTGGGTTGTATTTATGTTCTTATATTTTATAAATTAATTACTATACCAAGCTGTCAGTAGTTACTAAGCAACTCAAAAACCAACAACACATAGATATATAGAGAATATTTCATGGTTTTTTTGTTAAATATGCTTTATATGTTATCGAGTGAAGTTTGCAATCATATCTCACGAGTCGCGCTTGCGCGACGAATGTGATATGATTGCAAACTTCACGAGATGAGATATAAATCATATTTGACAAAAAACATGAAATTTCCTATTTATTATATAACTTTTGGCAATTTAGCTTTATTTTTAAAATGCCAACAGCAAAATAGTTCCGGCTTTCTTACAGTGAAGAGAACACTTTCTGTAGTGACGATAACACGTTTAAGAGTGAAATAGTGGAATTTTAACTCTAAAATGTGTTATCGTTACTGAGTCACTGAAATTTTAAAATATTTCACAAAATGTTATATAATAAATCTTACTATTCGGTGTGTAATGTTACTTACACACCCTTTGAAATACTGAACACATATGTGTGATAACGGTTTAAAGACATACAACTGGCTGCTCCAAGGTGATGACACGGCCGTGACAACTATACCAGCCAATGAATAAAAACGGTCCCCAAACGATCGATATTAATTATCTTTGACGTATATGTTAACCTAAAACGGATTAGTCTGTGACGTGTAAATTAACAAGGGCTGTTTATTTATAAGATTTAATCAGAAAAGGTGTTTAAATGTGTTTAAAACATGGTTTTTAACGATATGTATGAAATAGAATACTACATACTATTTATCTTACAATTCGTTTTTTAAGAACATATCCAACTCACTTTTGCTCGTTAGATACGTTGTCATTTTTTCAAACAACTCGTATGATAAAAGGTATCTAATTGGGAACTGGGAACTCTATTAACGTGCCCATATCCTTATAGGTTCAGGCACGCCAACCCCGGATCTAGTCTCTGACCTCGCCAGTGACCAGTTCCGGGGCAGGAGGGGGAAAAGGTATCTAATGGCCACTCGAGTAGTATTCTCCATTTATATACAATACACGAGCAATGCTTATGCCATTTAACAAACTAATACGCACAAATGTCTTTGTGTTTGATCTCCTACTTCAAACATCTTTTAGGCGTTACGTCGAGATATACCTGGATTATAGAACACCAATTTAGCGATTGCTTTAGGCTTATGTAACGTATACAGCTGATAAACAGTTTGTTTCCATTTGAACACTGTTGAAACTACGTCATTGTCGAATCGTTTTTAAGTAACCACAAGGCTAGACCCAAGGTATGAAATTGTTGAAGGATATTACGCGAGTTTGACGCAGTTATATATATATATATATATATATATAATAAAAAAACCCCAAAACAAACAAAACCCCCAACAAAACACACAAAAAACCACACACAAAAAACACAAACAAACAAACAAACTGACCCCCTTCCAATGCCTCTAAAACCAAAATCATAATAGCAAGTAGACCGTAATCATTTAGCTAGGCCAGTTAGGCAGACTGCACTGCAACAGTCTCCAGACAACGACCCTCCAAATAACGTTTTCCACATCTATACTGACGTCCCCCCCAAAAACACTATACCAAGACTCTGAGAGACTACTAAAGAAAAACCAAAACATGTTGCATGTTCAAAAAATATATATTCATGAGAGTGGTGTTTTGGCATGTTGTGAACAACATTTCATTCAATAAAAGCATAAAATGTTCAAGAAACTGTGCAAAATGAGATGATTCACCAATCTAATTAAAATTAGCTCCACTATTACATGTGGATCTAAAGACAGCCAGTTGGAGCTCATGCCCACCAATCAAAACCTTACTTGCAAAATCCTGCCAGTGATTTAAAACTAACAACACTGCGTAGTCCCCAATGTCCAGGTAACATTTCGTCTGTAAATAATAATTTAAATATTGACCAATCACACTTCGCCTTTTATAACGTTATTTGGGAGCATACAAATTCTAAAAATATCGGGCGAGTCTATTTTAGTGGCCGCAGTACAGCGAACCATACCGATACGTACGGGGTGGGTTATCAGTTTTCAATTTTACATTAAAAATTATTTATTTATTTATAAAATTAAAAAAAACTAAACCAGTCTTCAGTTTTACATTACAAATTATTTATTTTATAAAATAAAACATGTCGTATACCCTCAGGATAATTCGGAATGTTTTCAAATTATTTTTAAATCACTGGCAGGTTTCTGCAAGTAAGGTTTTGATTGGTGGACATGAGCTCCAACTGGCTGTCTTTAGATCCACATGTAATAGTGGAGCTAATTTTAATTAGATTGATGATTCACAAAGCCACTGTCAGAACAGCTTTTCAACAACAGTATGTTAAGTGTCTGCAAAGTCACTAAACATTGGATTAATAGCGAATATGTCCACCTTGTGCATCAATGCATTCCACAACACGTCGCCGCATTGATGACGTCAAGTGCCAGATGACGTTAGCGGGAATCTGTTGCCATTCGTCAATTAAAGCTCTCTCCATGTCCTGACGGTTGGCTAGTGGTACTGGTCGTCTTCGTCTGTGAAGATGATCCCACAAATGTTCGATGGGGTTCATATCAGGAGAACACGCAGGCCATGGCAAAACATAAATGTTCATGTTGTTAAGGAAGTCCTGTGTTATCCTTGCAGGATGGGGTCTAGCGTTGTCAACAGAACGGGTCGCAAAACTTCATCTCGATACCTCTGTGCATTAAGGTTACCTTGAATAATAACAAGCCTCGTTTTCAAGTCCCCACAGATTCCTCCCCAGACCATGACACCACCTCCTCCAAACGCTTGAACGTATTGGACACAGTTCTGCACTACACATTCTCCTTGACGTCTGTATACACGCTGTAGACCATCAGCTCTAAACAAGGAAAAACCTGCTCTGATCACTGAATACAACTTGTCGCCAGTCTCGCACTTGCCAACGGCGATGCCTCCTGGCCTATATCAATCTGTAATGTCGGTGTTGTTGCGTTAACGTTACTCCACGGTAGGGTCGACGTGCTCGAATACCATGTTCCCGTAATCGTCTTGACACTGTCTGTCGACTAACACGATGTCCTAATGCCGTTGATGCCGATGTAGTCACGGGGAGGAAGTGATTTCAGAGATGGAGAATGCGCAAGTAACGGTCTTGAATGGGCGTGGTCACACGCGGTCTTCCACTCCTAGCCCTGTCGGTTGTCTGCCCTGTTTGCCGAAAACATTCCATCAACCTGGTTATGGTAGCACGGGTACAAGCGAATATTCTTGCAATGTGGTCATGCGTGGCTCCCAGCTGAGCCATACCAATGGCTCTCTCTCTCTCTCTGTGCTGCTGACAAACGAGGCATTTCTTGTGTGCTTTCGTGTATTGTGTTACTAACGTGCAGTTTCAAGAGATTTTTATACCAGTTTAGCACGTGCATTTTGTTATATGGGTGCAGATGTCGTTATAGCAATATGCACGTTTTTCTAAAATGAAAATGGATACTTTCACCGGCTTTAGGTAATTGAATACATTTGGTTGTACTTTGGCGACATTTTTTAACCACCATTTCATTTCCATAATCCAAATTATAAAGGAATTGAAATATTTTTTTTTGGTATACTCTCTTTTGGACGTCAGTATATAAAGACCTTTTGGTGTGGTGCTAGAAATTGATTTGAAGTGTAAATGAACCCCTCGATAATAACCTCCCTTGAGATAGACCTTAATATTGTGGAATAACCTGATCGGGACTACTCTTATGACCTGGCTAGCGTTTTATTCTACCACCAAACAATACAGTAATATGTGAAATACGGATGCAGACATTATACCATTTTATGGGTGTCATTATACAGAAACATAAACGGAAAATAATCACCGATTTAACTGCAGGGAAAATGCCAAAAGTGATTATTTATTTTTCACTAAATTACACAAACTATTGCTCTTTTAGTTTGACGACTAAATCTCTCCACTCTTCGACAAATAAGCTGCTGTGTTTGCAGTTGGCTTAATGTATTTTCAATCAAGGCTTGGATTATGTTATGTTGTGTCTCATAAGATGTAAAAAGATCAGAGTCAACAGAGACTGTTTCGTACAAAGGTCATAGTAAATAAAAACTATGTGGTTAATCAATGTAAAAAAGTATATATAGATTTGTTTTCCAGTACTCGTGTCCTTTTTTTAATACGACGAACTTTGACGGGTCGTTTTATGGTATCGCGTTGTCCGTCTGCCCGACTGTTAACGTTCCTTGTGCTGACCATATCTTAGACACCGATGCATGCATGACCATCAAACCTCACATGCACGGTTTACTAGCACTTCACATTAAAGTGATTCCTTGTCCAATGCATATCGTCCTTAACAATTCATATAGGATCATCAAATCTTGCATGCATGTGTCCTGAGCATATCTTCCTTACCAATTCATATAGGATCATCAGACCGTGCATGCAAGTGTCCCGAGCACATCTTCCTTACCAATTCATATAGGATCATCAGATTCCTTGCTAATTCATATATGATCATCAGACCATGCATGCAAGTGTCCGGAGCATATCTTCCTTGCCAATTCATATGGGATCATCAAACCTTGCATGCAAGTGTTCTGAGCATATCTTCCTTGCCAATTCATATAGGATCATCAGACCGTGCATGCAAGTGTCCGGAACATATCTTCCTTACCAATTCATATAGGATCATTAAACCTTGCATGCAAGTGTCCTGAGCATATCTTCCTTGCCAATTCATATAGGATCATCAAACCTTGCATGCAAGTATCCGGAACATATCGTCCTTACCAATTCATATAGGATCATCAAACCTTGCATGCAAGTGTCCGGAACATATCGTCCTTACCAATTCATATAGGATCATCAAACCTTGCATGCAAGTGTCATGAGCATATCTTCCTTGCCAATTCATATAGGATCATCAGGCCGTGCATGCAAGTGTCCCGAGCATATCTTCCTTGCCAATTCATATAAGATCATCAGACCGTGCATGCAAGTGTCCGGAACATATCTTCCTTGCTACTTCATATAGGATCATCAGACCGTGCATGCAAGTGTCCCGAGCATATCTTCCTTACCAATTCATATAGGATCATCAAACCTTGCATGCAAGTCTCCGGAACATATCTTCCTTGGTAATTCATATAGGATCATCAGACCGTGCATGCAAGTGTCCGGAACATATCTTCCTTGCTACTTCATATAGGATCATCAGACCGTGCATGCAAGTGTCCGGAACATATCTTTCTTGCTACTTCATATAGGATCATCAAACCTTGCATGCAAGTGTCCGGAACACATCGTCCTTACCAATTCATATAGGATAATCAAACCTTGCATGCAAGTGCAATCTGAGATGACGGTATGTCACATACCATTACCAGGTCACTGATACATAATTTTGGCAATTTAGAGCAGTTTCCTGAGGTGCTCAAGATATAGGATCGAATCCCTCGGTATACCCATTCTCTGTTGTTGTTTTTCCCATCCGAACCAGTATCCCATAACTGGTATATCACAGATGCTCCACTAGAGCACATTGATTTATTAATCATCGGCTATTAGATGTCAAACATGAATCGTACACATTGTTAGAGGAAACCCTATACATTTGTCCATTAGTAGCAAGGAATCTTTTATATGCACTTTCACATAGTCAGGACAGCACATACCACAGCCTTTAATGTACCAGTTGTGGGCCACTGGTTGGGACAGAAAAAAACCTCCAATCACAAAATGGGTCCACTTAGGGGATTCGATCCTTCGACTAAAGCACCTCAGGCAAGCGATCTGCTGACTATCAGAACCCGTCTGAATTTCTCACGTGTAAACAGCACAGCGTAGAAAAAAGACAAGGAAGCCACATTCGGCGAAGTTGTGCATTCAAATCGGCTTCAAGCATTTCATTCCTTTTTGTAAAATTGACTTTGGTTACTATAGCGAATTTGCAGGTAAACGCAAGTTTCTCAACAGCAAATTATAATTGAGTTAAGTCAACAGATGCAGATCAGTTTTAAAGCTGAAAATCGTGACAGCACAACACGAGTAAATGTGAAGCTAACGACATGACTTATCTAATTCTCACTTTAAACTGTCAAACATGCTTTTCCTTGTGTATTAATGACAAGAAGTATGGTTAAAATTTAAATAAACCTAATATTATAATATTTATTATAGAAATATTAGCGAACTAGTAACACAGAAATAGAGAAAGACAGCGAGAGAGACACACGGGGAGAGAGAGAGAGAGAGAGAGAGAGAGAGAGAGAGAGAGAGAGAGAGAGAGAGAGAGAGAGAGAGAGAGAGAGACAGAGAGAGACAGACAGACAGAGATACGTTTATATAAAAATATATATAAATAACTTTTAAAAGGACATTCCTGAGTTTCCTGCATTGTTAGATGTTTCTGACTAATAAAATATTTCTACCATTAAACTTCCATATTAATTATATTTTCTTGTTTAGAATATTAGTGTCTGTATATTCAATGTATTTCTGGTCGTCTTCATATTTGTAAGAAGCCCAAACTGGATTTTGTCTTCAAATAATTTCAAAAATTATATTTTAGAAAATAAGATGGAATTTAACCAAGTACAAATATTAGAACGACCAGAAACACGTTTAATATACAGCCACTAATATTTTATATAGAAAAATATATTTGATATGTAATTACAGTTGTTAAAAAGTCTCTGTTAGTCGATAACATCTTAAAAATTGCAGTAAACTCGGGAATGTTCCTTTAACTAAATTAAAATGTTTTCAGTTTAACATGATTCATTATTGTACATTTGTCTGAACAGACGCATGGAAATTGTTTTTAAAATAATGTATAAAAATAAATTAAGATTAAATATCAACGTATAACAAAGCCGAATTAGTATATCAGTTTAGATATATTTGGCTTAATTTTACAGAATTCTAATATCTCTCGTAAGCCAAAATCTACCGTGACGTGATTATAAAATCAGTCTGCTTACCCATTATAGTAGCTACTGGACACGTTTACAGTGTAACCGTATCATATCTAACCCAGGCGTGGATCCAGGATTTTATTACAGGGGGTACCCGTAAAATTAATACTTACCTAACCTACTACAGGGGAACTCCCAAATCAGCGTTGATAAAAATTTACACTTTATTACATAAGTTACTTCTGGCAACCGCCTTGACTTTTTATACAATAATAGTCATGAGAAAACGGTAGATAATATTAAAGTTAATACATTTATTCAGTTCATATTTTAAAATCATATTCACGTGGTTTAAAAAAACAGACGAAAAAGCTACTAACAATTAAACATTGTTTAAATGCGGTTATTTCTCTACCCCGTGAATATGATTTTAAGTATGCAATTATTATAGTTTAATTTTCAATTTTTGTTATTATTATTTTTTAAATTTATTAATTTTAATTATTACTTCATGTTTTTATTTTTGGTAGACGGGATAACTAGTAACCACATAGAGACGAAAACTATTTGTAGTCATGGGTTACAGTTGTATCTATATTTATTAAACTAGAAATAAAAAAAATAAAGTTTTTATATTTATATTTATATAAAAATATTTATAGGCAGAACGAAAAAAAAAAAAGAAGGAAAGTAAGAGATCACTTTACCAGCTCTGGAAATGTTTAAAAACTGTGGAATTCGTTGTCCTTGGTCTTTGAATACACAGTGTACTTCGACTTCAGCCGTAAACAGTTCTGGAGTCAAACTGACCATGTAGTGACTGATCACCGTCCCCTGAATGACGATATGCGAAAATCCAACTTTCTGTTCCACGGTAGCAATTTTGGTTGGGTCATCGCACCCCTGAGAACTAGAAAGCATCACCGAGATAAGAATCAAACAATAGAACAATAATCTGCCAGCTCGTGACATTACGGACGGTGACAACTGCGAAAGTAGAAATCAGCGCTTCAGTTTTGTATTCCAAAACGAAACATGTGCTTAGCTTCATCAACCCCGTATTTCTTTGGATTGCACGCAGCGAGGGTGGGACGATAAACAGCGCCGAAAGTTGTTCTGCGATTTGAAAAGGGAAATCAATCCACTGGGACCTGGCCAAGCACTGCCATGTAGCAAATTTACAGATTGACACGAAACAAACAGTGGGAGCAAACAGTTTTGTTTGAAGCACCGACTGCTAGAAGAAACAATAGCCAGTCTATCAAGATTCTTTAATGCAGCGTTGGCTTACTGGGTTAAAACCTGTTCAAATACAAACTCTCAGTCCGCAAGAATCGTCCAGTAGATGATTTTTCTAAGTTTTAAAGAAAGTGGGCATTTACGTTCAATAACCCTATTACATACATACAGACAAACATACACGTAGAGAAATACATACATATAGACAGACTGACATATACATGCACATTATCACGCACGCACGCATGCACATACATACATTATACATACATACATACAAATGTACATACATACATTACACATACATACATACATACATACATACATACATACATGCATCCATACACACATACATACATACATACATATATGCATCCATGCGTCGATAGACGTTGAAGGTGTAGTGCTGTGCTGAAATACAGATCTTGAGAAGCCGGATCCGTCTGAACGAGAAAGAGTATCAGACTAGGGTATAGTCCAGTCGTCATGGGTTGGTATAGTGGTGCGAACAGGCCCGACTCCGGAGGATACGAGATGGTATCAGTATAAAGCAAAGTAAAGTCTAGAAAAGAGTAGTAGGGGCCGACGCCGCTTCCTATTTCTTCTTAGAGTGGGGTGGTCAATCCTTCAGTGCTGCTAGGACAGGCTCGGACATGTAGAGACTAAACGCGAACAACCGTGGCGTTCTGCAGAATGGCCGTCATACGAGTCACGAAAAAACAAGTCAACATAGTCAGACGGAGAAATGATGTGGAGGCGAGGAATCTCGCTAAAAAAGAATCCAACCTGGTGGTGCAGACTGTCAAAACGAGAAGCGTTCCAACGTTCAATCAGTTCCAATGGCCGCATATATCCCAGTAGAAAACTTCATTTCGCTGACAAAAACAACGAAATGAAGGATCCCCAAATCGAGCACACGAAAGCACGTGCAGTGTGCACCAGCGAAACAAACACGTCTTACTGCGTAGAGCTCCAGACTGGGAATGAGAAAGAGGGAGAAAGAAAGAAATGTTTTATTTAACGACGCACTCAACACATTATTTTACGGTTATATGGCGTCAGACATATGGTTAAGGACCACACAGATTTTGAGAGGAAACCCGCTGTCGCCACTACATGGTCTACTCTTCCGAGTAGCAGCAAGGGATCTTTTATTTGCGCTTCCCACAGGCAGGATAGCACAAACTATGGCCTTTGTTGAACCAGTTATGGATCACTGGTCGGTGCAAGTGGTTTACACCTACCCATTGAGCCTTGCGGAGTACTCACTCAGGGTTTGGAGTCGGTATCTGGATTAAAACTCCCATGTCTCGACTGAGATCCGAACCCAGTACCTACCAGCCTGTAGACCGATGGCCTAACCACGACGCCACCGAGGCCGGTAAGAAAAACAAAGGGAGAGGGGGAGATGGAAAAAAAAATGGAGAGAAACGCAGACAACGAAAGTCAGAGAGACATATATACTGACACACACACACACACACACACACACACACACACACACACACATATATATATATATATATATAGAGAGAGAGAGAGAGAGAGAGAGAGAGAGAGAGAGAGAGAGAGAGAGAGAGAGAGAGAGAGAGAGAGAGAGAGAGAGAGAGAGAGAGAGAAACATACAGAGAAAAAAATGGAAATGGAGAAAAAGGCAGACAACTAGTCAAGTATATATACTGAACAAAAACAGAAACTTCCGATTTGTACATATAGTATTTGTTGTGTTAAAGAATTCATTGTGTAATGAAATTATATAGGTAGTATTAGCCTTGAGCTGTATTATCAGGATTCATGAATTTTATCGATTATTTTTGCACTGTTAATCGTCGACAACGTGAAATTCAATTTGCACGTGCATGCATGGTTCGACATGTCCCGTGTAGTATTCGGTCAATTTGTTTTACTTGTCTTACTGACAATGTTGTCAAGTGAACGAAAACGCTTAAAAATTTGTAAAAAAATTAACGTTTTTTACATTGTAGCATTTTTAGTATGCCAAGAATACCCAATAATTTACGCGAACGGGCGATTGGCATGCTTGATGCTGGCATATCGACAGAAGACGTTGCAAAGCATGTTGGGAGTTCTAGTCGAGCGATACGAAATCTTCGCGTAAGATTTCGAATGACAGGAAGCACCAACGACTTGGCACGTCGTGGACGTCCGCTTGTTACAACGCGTGGTCAAGACTGCTATATCATGAACACGCATTTGCGCAATCGATTCCAAACTGCCACTGCTACTTCTGCTAACACACCTGGGCTTCATAATAACCGAATCAGTGGGCAAACTGTTCGTAATCGTCTGCGGGAGAACGGTTTACATGCACGACGTCCTTACGTCGGATGCGTTTTAACGCAACGTCATCGTCTAAATCGTCTTAATTGGGCACGTGTACACACTCGTTGGATACGGCGACGCTGGAATACCGTTCTTTTTTCGGATGAATCCAGATTTTCTTTACAACGTGGTGATGGCAGGGTGCGCGTCTACCGTAGGAGAAATGAACGCTATGCTGACTGTTGTGTTCTTGAACGAGATCGTTTCGGGGGTGGGGGTTGTGTCATGGTATGGGCAGCCATTGCCCATGGTTATCGTTCACCACTAGTCGTCATTGATGGCAATTTAAATGCTCAACGTTACCGCGTGACATTCTCGCTCAGTCACGTCATTCCTCTGTTCCATAACAACGCCAACATCTCGATTTTTCAGCATGATAATGCCACCTCTCATACAGCTAGAGACACTGTAAATTTTCTTAGGACAAATAACATTGATTTCACTGATGACTGGCCCGCTAAAAGTCCTGATCTCAACCCCACCGAGCATGTCTGGGATAGTCTGGACAGACGATTGAGGCGTCGTCCCAACCCACCCGCTAACGTCAACGAACTTCGTCAAGCGCTCATTCAGGAATGGAACAATATTCCACAGTCAGAAATCAACACTTTAGTCAATTCTCTGCGCCTGCGATGCACTGCAGTGGTCAATTCAAGAGGTGGTCATACCCGTTATTAAGTGGGTGTTTTTATTTTTAACCCCTACCACACTTGGTCAAAATTTCTCCCAGTTTCTGTTAACCTATGGCCATGATGTTTGCACCAAACGATGCATCATGGAACACTCTTTAAACGCATGTATAACAATTATTCTCCCGATTTGTTTTCATCAAGTTATGTTCAAGCAAAGTTAGCGGAAGTTTCTTATTTTGTTCAGTATATATATATATATATATATATATATATATATATATATATATATATACATATATATATATATATATATATATATATATATATATATATATATATATATATATATATATGGCACAGAGAGAGAGATAGAGAGAGAGAGAGAGAGAGAGAGAGAGAGAGAGAGAGAGAGAGAGAGAGAGAGAGAGCGAGCGCGAGCGAGAGAGAGAGACATACACACACACATACACCCACCCACCCATCCTCTATTGTGTTTGTCATGCACCATATGGCGTAGTTCTTTCAGGTATAGTGAACTTGCCTTTTGAATTACTGACGTGTTGTTGTTTGGGTCTGGGGTAGTCTTTCGTTTCTACCAAGGTGTCTCCCAATTTCATTTGTTGTTCCGACAACCATATTATTAACGGTTACGGCTCATATAATGTGAGCCCTTTCCCCAACAAACCTATTGACTGTCCTTTGACATGACAGTCTAATGGAGACATCATTACATGTATGAGAAGTGAACATTTCACTGGTTTCATACAACTGTTTGATTGCTCTGTATGGGAGGATGTTGAGCATGAGGTTACGTGTACACAGTGTTCCAGTGCGTAAAGCACATTCATCAGTGTCTGCTAGATGTGCTGTTAGCTTGAAGATAATAGGCTTAACGAGTCGAGGACAGGCGATCTTACAGGTCAAATAATAATTGGTTTAATAGCAAATCATTCTGATACGTTGTGTTCTGTTTTAAATTGTTTAGATGGGTTTAAAGGCACATTCCTGAGTTTGCTTCAATTTTAAAGATGTTATCGACTAACAGAGACTTTTTAACTATTGCAATTACTAGTACATATCAAATATATTTTTCTGTATAAAATATTAGTGGCTGTATATTAAACGTGTTTCTGATCGTTATAATATTTGTACTAGGTTAAATTTCATTTTATTTCCTAAAATATTGTAATACGTACGAAATTATTTGAAGACAAAATCCAGTTTGGGCTTCTTAGAAATATTAAGACAACCAGAAACACATTGAATATACAGACACTGATATTCCAAACAAGAAAATATATTTAATATGTAAGTTTAATCGTAGAAATATTTTATTAGTCGGAAAAATCTTACAATGGAGCAAACTCAGGAATGTCCCTTTAATTGCTTACTACTATATGTCCTGATGGAGAGAAATGAGTGATCACACAGACACGAACGGAAGATAATGACTACAACCAAAGTTTTCATCAACAGTGTCATGAAGTTAATCCCACATTACACACATTCAGTCAGTTCATGATTCCACATTACATTTCGTATTTTGTACAGACATTACAATGCTGCGAGTGAACTAAATTTCTTCAGCTCCATAACATTTCGATTTCGCGTAGACGGGACAACACATGCCATGGCATTTGATATACCAGTAATGAGGCAATGTTTCGGACGGATGAAAAACAAAATCAAGGGTCCGCAAGGGCAGTCGATCCTTCATCCCATGAGACCTCAAGGTGAAAAGTCTGGCACTGAACTACATCCAGTCCTACAATTTCTGTGAACACAATTTTGTATTGTTCTAACAATTTAACCAGTTTAGTTTAGTAGCCGAACCTATAGGTTGTATACGATCGACCGGCCTCGGTGGCGCAGTGGTTAGGCCATCGGACTACAGGCTGGTAGGTACAGGGTTCGCAGCCTGGTACCGTCTCCAACCCAGAGCGAGTTCTTAAGGGCTCATTGGGTAGGTGTAAGGCCACTACACCCTTTTCTCTCTCACTAACCAACTAACCCAATGTCTTGGACAAATAGCTCAGATAGATGAGGTGTGAGCCTGGGACAGCGTGCTTAAACCTTAATTGGTTATGAGCACGAAAATAAGTTGAAATGAAATGTATACGATCACAAAGCCATAACTCTTATAGCAAATTAGAAAGAAATTGGGAGTTAAGCTGTTAGTTTCAGATATAACGGGCGGTTCCAGGAATTTGTTTTATGTCACAAAATTGTATCAAGGGCGAATTGGAGTTTGCTAAAAGCTAGTGAGCCGAGCTCCCAAAGGGAGCGAACTCTGATGGGGAGTCCGGGCCATGTTCTCCAGAAAGGTTTGAAATAAAGATGGTCACAGACGCGTTTTCAAGGCAAGTATTTTGTGTTATACATTGAGGATGATGAATTTTGTTCTAATTATTATAAAGGGCACTTCAAACAAACGGGACCCCTGTGCCCCCCGCCCACCTCCGATCCGCCAATGGGGAATCGTCTTTTTACAGTAGTTTCGCACAAAAATAGCTTTTCCAGTTTTAGTAGGACACTGCTTATGTTTCAAGTGAAATAGTAGCTGGTACATTTAATCTAGTTGAAATTGAATGACAGGAATTAACTGGCTATATGAAACATTTTATGACAAAAAGTCCAGGCGTGGTTTTATTTTTAAAGCATTTCGAACATTGACCCTGTGATATGCTATACTGCTAGCTATTGGAAAAGCACATTAATTTTTTTGCGCCAAAAAACGGATGCTATTGATTGCTTCCTTCAAAGGTATGTATTCAAACATTTTTCTTCACTACAATGTTAGTTTATATGCTACCATGGAGATTTATACACACGATGAAAAAAGGACCATGTCCATGCTAAACCTCTGGCGAGAAATCTACCGGACATGGCACTTGTGTACACGAATTAGCACATTTGGAAGCCACGCAGGCACACAGTGGATGGAGGGCCACGGGGGCGTGTATCAACCAAACAACCAATGTCCACGATGATCCTAAGTAAGCGGACCTTGTTGTCATTGGGATTATTCCTTTCTGATTTTCAAATTGTCACACATTTAAAATAACTTCGACCTACACAGTGTACGCAAGGGTTGGGTTAACCTCTGTGTCCTCTTATTTCGAGGAATTCATAATAGCATGATATTAATTTTGTATTCGACATGTTTTCAAGTAGTGGATCATTAAAAATATGGTCTCTATTCCAGCCATCTAGGCTTGAAACTGCGTGTGTCGCCTGATGGCAGACCATGTTGATATGAGACCGTGAGCCCAAGTTTGTTACGTTGGATATATTGAGTAAGATATTTGTTGTACTCATTCAAAATAATGTCTCCAAATACCTCATGTACAGTATTAAATTAAATAACTTGAAAGTTCCCTTAGTACAATGAAATGTTAGTATTATCATTTTAAGTTTTATTGATAGGTCATGGACGTAACTAAAAAAAAAGAAAGAAAAAAAAGGCGACCTTTTTTCTTTAACTTCTTTTGTTTGTCTATCTAAAGAAGTCCCTATATTTCCAAATCCTGATTCCTTTAGCACTATTCCTTAGTTACTTTAAGCTAGGCAATGTCATGTAGTTGTATTGTGCTAAATCTATCTCTGGGATTACAACATGCATGATAAAACAATCAAGGCTTCATTTAACTCTGACCGGCCTCGGTGGCGTCGTGGTTAGGCCATCGGTCTACAGGCTGGTAGGTACTGGGTTCGGATCCCAGTCGAGGCATGGGATTTTTAATCCAGATACCGACTCCAAACCCTGAGTGAGTGTGAACCGCAAGGCTCAATGGGTAGGCGTAAACCACTTGCACCGACCAGTGATCCATAACTGGTTCAACAAAGGCCATGGTTTGTGCTATCCTGTCTGTGGGAAGCGCAAATAAAAAATCCCTGGCTGCCTGTCGTAAAAAAGAGTAGCCTATGTGATGTCAGCGGGTTTCCACTAAAAACCAGTGTCAGAATGACCATATGTTTGACGTCCAATAGCCGATGATAAGATAAAAAATCAATGTGCTCTAGTGGCGTCGTTAAATAAAACAAACTTTACTTTACTTTTCATTTAACTCTAGTTTTTTCTTGTTTTAATCTAAAATGTTCAAGCACGCTCTCCTGGACGCACGTCTCAGCTATCTGGGGAGTCTGTTCAAGCCACGTTAGCTGTTGATGGTTAGTGAGAGAGCAGTCGGTGTAGTAGCATTTCCCTTCCCTATTCAAATATTAAATCTTGCTCGGTGAAGGCCTGAACTGGGATGCGAGCTCAGTACCAATAAGCCTTCAAGCTGACGACTTAATCATGACGTACTCGTGTGCCACCAAGGCTGTCCAAGGACGATTGGTACAGGTTACGTTGAATTCTTTCATTTTCTTCGAATACCTGTAGTTAGTAAAACAAATACCCATTGAACTAGCTTACACAGATGTACACGCACTGGACACAATACATTTCCTTTCAGAAAGATTTGCTTTAGGACTTTCTGAAGTATCAAAAGAGCTGATTTTTTATTACCACCACCATCCATATACTCCCAATTTGTGGTATTCTTTATTAACAACTAACGCCCTCTTCCCCACATTAACTTGATTTTAAAAATATGTTAATAGATATTTTACAATTTTGACACAAAATAAAATAAACGTGTTTAACAATCGTTTCTAAATAGTTCTGACCCCACAAACGATTAGTTAAACAACGAAACGGATAATATTGACCTACTGTCTGCAGGACGTTGTACATGTATGCTGTTTCGCTGGAGTTTTGTTGTCGAAACCGTCGTCCACTAAAGGGCAGTCAAACACGTTGTCTAGATTAGTGTTTTTCTCTACGCAGCAAACTGACGGCTTTTGACAAAAAGAGGAAAGAAAAAGGAAGAAGTGGGAAAAAAAGAGAAGAATTTTTTTTTATAGTAAATGAAATCGATTGACTTTTTCATATATAAACACCAAACATTTTAATTGCATTACAACAACAAATTTGTGCCGACTGTGTTAAAAGTTTGGGGACTTTAAACATAAAAAGGAATCAGTCATAGACGTTAGGCGCCAAATACAAGGATTCCGATTTAACGTGCCTCTCAACTCATTTCTCTAAATTTAGAACCATAAAAAATTCTCATGTATTTGTTAATTATGTGAATGAAGGAATGAAGGAAGGAAGGAAGAACGGAATGATTAACGACACCCTAGCACAAAAATACACAGAGGACTGGGTATCAAACAGCTAATATATATAATTAAGTATATGAATAATATTATTAATATTAAAAATAAAAATGATATATGTAAAAACAGTATAAAGAGTTGTGGGAAAATATAGTTTTGTTAATTATGCATGCAAACATTTTAGGACACAACAATGACGTAGTCTTGGTAACATCAAATCAGCCATATGTATTAAACACATAACCTGACTGAGTGGTGTAGGCTGATAGTTACTGGGTTCGCAACCCGGTACCGGCAGTCAATCAGAGTGATTTTCAACAGCGCAGGTATAAGACATGAAAACCGACGTCTGTTTTCTGTCTCAACCAGTCCCCCAAGAATGTGTTGTAAAAGGTTGTGGTATGTGCTGTCACGTGTGTTACTAATGTAAAAATGGAGCGTGTTTCTTTTAAGACTAAGTGTGAAAATCTTCAAATGTTCGATATCCAATAGCCGATGATGAATAAATCAATGTACTCCAATGTCGAATCTATGACAGACAAAAGTAGATACTTTCTGTCTATTTCAATTTAAACTACAAAACACTTTTACTTGGAAACTCAAATTTCGACGATCAAGAAAGTGTTGAGATGTTCAAAATGATTCAACAGTTTATAGTTGCAAGCAAATGATTTGACAAATTAGTCTCTCTCTCTCTCTCTCTCTCTCTCTCTCTCTCTCTCTCTCTCTCTCTCTCTCTCTCTCTCTCTCTCTCTCTCTCTGTGTGTGTGTGTGTGTGTGTGTATGTGTGTGTGTGTGTGGAAGCCAAACCTCACTTTCAAGCGTCAAACAATTGCATCAAACAATTGTGTCATTTGGCAATATTCAGCTTTGTGTGTACATCGCTGGCATGAGGCGTCATGTGTAGGATATGAAGTTGATGGGATTTTTCTTGTCCCAATCAGTGCCCAACGATTCTGAGATTGTTGTTTATGCTGTGGGAGAGAAACATATCTTCCGAGCGTGAAACAATTGCCTGACATCATTTGACAATGTAAAATAATGGCAGTATTGAGCTTGGTGGCTAGAGCGCGATGTCGTGTCGGATTTTAAGTCGAGTAAGGTTTGTTCTCTTCCCAACCAGTGCCCAACGATTCCCACTTAGATAGTTGCTTATGCTGTAGGAGCGAAAGGTCCCTTCCAGGCATCAAACAACTGCGTGACATCATTTGTTAGTGTAACCATAGGCGTACGGGCTCCAAATGTTATAACTAGTGCCCTACGTTCTTAGACACCCCCCCCCCCCCCCCCCAATCGGCCTGATCATCCTCGAAGGTGCTAACACAAATTGCCATCATAAACTGACGCCGTTTTACAATGATACAGGTATGTTGTCAATAGATTCAAAAGAATCTCCTGTACATTTAGTGTAATCATGTAGCTGCGTAATGATGCCATCGTGCGTTGCCTTGGAAACCTTCGTGAGATTACAAATCGAATTCAGTCTGAACGGACGAGCTCATTTGTGTGTGTACATAACACATACTAGTCCGGCTGATTTATTGATATCGTACTTGACGGTTGTAAGTATTGCCGAACTTTGTCACCTAGGAGCATTGGGCGAGAGTGTCAAGCGAATTAAAGCTGCGGTCACTTTTCCCTATTTTAAATAATATATTTTACAAATGAAAACCGAACTACAGTTTTATTAAACTCTATATTTTCGCTATTAATTAATAGATACCGTCAACTGGCAACTTAAAGGTTTCGTCGCTATTTGTAACTCAGAACTATTGTATTAGTTTTTTTTTATCACCATTTAGACAGTGTATACATATACTATTATCCTGTTCAATTATTTAGACCCAAAGTTTTTTGCAAATGTTACGTTTATTTCCTATTCGATATTTGTTTTCTTTGCATTTACATGAAAACTAATCCAAACCCCGACAGGTTTTGTATACAAATCATTATATAAAATGCACGAAGTTGACTTAATTCGACTTTTTAAAAATCTCTGTGTCTTTTGAATGCACTTATTTCTCCTATAAATAACTAAGGTCATTTGCATATCAAAACATTGGGATCTGAGGCTACGTGAAGGCCGTTATAGCTTGTTTCACTAAATCAAGGTTATTATTGTTTTGCAGTGTGTAACAGCATTGTCTAATCTTTCCGTTAAACATAGATGTAAACAAACAGAACATGTAACCCTTTCTTGTAGGTGCATTATATTTAATAAATTTAGCTAATGTATTATGTATTTTTATTTTATTATATCAATTATATATTAGCATACCATACCTAACCTAACACAACTGAGGTGTAGCACAGTAATAAACACAAATCACCACACACACCGCAGGAATGTGCTTTCCAAATTTATAAATAAATTTAATGCAGGGCCGGACCCAGAAGACCGGGGGGGGGGGGGCGGGGCGGATAAAATGTCAAAGGCCACCAACATCAAATAATAATAAAAATATTATTTAATTTGCCTCTAAATTGGGAACTCATATATATATATATATATATATATATATATATATATATATATATATATATATATATATATTATATAGTATTTAGGGTGGTGCTAGGGGCTGGGGTTTGGGGGTGGGGTGTTACATTTGTAATGCGAAAAACCAAAGGGCTATTGTTCGGACTCGTATGGGTTCAACCACTTTTTCATCCCGCAGACACGGCCCTGAATGTTCAAAATACGATAGCATTGCTTGGTCAATAACATCATTATTTCGATCTATGACTGCAAGTGCTATTGTAGCAATGTGTAAACCACGTAAAATACAAGTTAGGTAGGATATATAAATTCATTGAAAATGTATTAGTCGACATTCTTGTTATTGTTATTTGAGGGAAAATATGGGTAAATCGAAAAACACTTCAGTTTTCGATTATTTTGAAGATGAATATCAGCGCGGTAGACCTAGGTATGCTTCTTATCGAATTGTCGATCGAGTTGCCGCTGCACTTAAAGTTTCGGTTTCAACAATAAAAAGAACTGTGAAAAATCTAAGCTCTACGAATCCAAGCACAGAAATCACTGTTAAAAAACGCGACCGAAAACTCATCGATTTATTTGATAAAGATGTTATTAGACGACGAGTATACAGATTTTATAGAGAAGGCGAATTACCTACATTACATAAGATTAACGTGGCTTTAAGGGAGGAATGTGGAATCAACATATCCATATCAACTTTACGAAGAACACTCCATGACCTCGATTTTAAATACCAAAATATGTCTACAACCGGAAAAGTGATTTTTGAGGACGCCAATATATCAGACAGGAGACTGTCCTATCTCCATGAAATATCCAGTTTACGAGAACAGGGGTATTTAATAGTGTATCAAGATGAGACCTGGGTGAATGTCAACCACACAACATCCCACCACTGGACAGATATCCACCCGGGCACAAGTACCGCCAATCACCTGCCGAAATCAGACGCTGCTGATCGAGTTTCTAAACTCTGTTCGGTGACTGGGAAGGGGAAAAGACTTATTATTTGTCATGCTGGCTGTGATAAATATGGATTGATAGATGGCTCTGAATTGATCTTTGAGGCTAAAAAAAACCAGACGGAGACTATCATGGTGAGATGAATCATGACAATTTCATCAAATGGTTTGAAGAACAACTTATGCCTTCTCTACCAGAACCTTCTGTTATCGTCATGGATAACGCAAGCTACAACAAATTAACTGAGATTACACGATGTCCTGCACTAAATGCTAAAAAGGAAGAAATTCAGTCGTGGCTACGAAACAAAAATATACCTTTTGAGAGTAACATGACAAAGCCAGTTCTTTATGAACTTGTGAAAAGTAACAAATGTGCAAAGCAATTTGTTACTGATGATATTGCTGAACGCCATGGGCACTTGTGTCTAAGACTGCCGCCAAGACATTCTGAACTCAATCCGATAGAACTGATCTGGAGTCAAGTCAAAGGGCACATAGCTCGTCATAATGATGGTAAAATGACCACGGTGCGGAGAGAACTTGCACATGCATTGAACTCTGTCACACCTACACACTTCTCTGACGCATTTAAACATGTAATAAAGATCGAAGAAGATTTTAGAAAACAAAATAGTTTTATAAGAAATAAAATAACCCCTGTGATAGTCCCCCTTAACGAAGATAGTGATGAAGAAATGAGTTCGTCGACTGATTAAGTTATTTTTCCATACCTATCAGGAGTATTACTTTAATGTATGCATGAACTCTTTAACACCAAAAACTATTTATTTCCATATCATTCACTATCAAACAACCTAACAACCTATAAACTAATCGACTAGAAATGCATATAGACTACACATACATACGAGAGAAATGTTTATTTAACGACACACTCAACGCATTTGATATACGTTTATGTGACGTCAGACAAAACGGTTAAGGAGCATTATGACAGTGAGAAAGAAACTCACTACCGCCACATGGGCCACTGTTTCCGATAAGCAATTTTGATAAGCAATAAGGGACGTTTTATATGCACCATCCCATAGACAGGATAGCACATACCACAGCCTTTATACATCAGTTGTGGTGCACAGGCTGGAACTAGACACAACCCAATGGGCCCACCATGTGGGATCGATCAGTCAACCTACCATGAGCGAACGCTTTACCTCTGAGTTACGTCCCGCTCCATATACAAAAGAAGCCTTAAGTGGGGTTGGGGTTGTGCAGAGGGTCACACCTGCACCAATCGCTTGCATACCATATTCTTCTCTCTCTCTCCCTATAACCATATAACCAGAGCTTAAAATATGTTGAGTGCGTCGTTACATAAATGACATCTCTCTCTCTCTCTCTCTCTCTCTCTCTCTCTCTCTCTCTCTCTCTCTCTCTCTCTCTCTCTCTCTCTCTCTCTCTCTCTCTCTCTCTCTCTCTCTCTCTCTCCCTTCAGCGCGCGCGCTTGTGTATTCCACAATATAATTATAATATTTGATACATTTTTTTTTTTCAAACTGAGGTTTTGTCACTTGAACTCCCCACCTGAATCCGCGCCTGCTTCATGTTTACAGATATTTTCTTAAATATAGGTCATACTACGATTTGTGCGGATAGGACGATAGAACCGAACATTAGTTTGAAACGCACTATAGAATGATGCTTTTGATATGCAAATGACCTTAGTTATTAATAGGAGAAATAACGTGCATTCAAAAGACACAGAGATTTTTAAAAAGTGGAATTAAGTCAACTTCGTGCATTTTATATGATGATTTGTATAGAACACCTGTCGGGGTTTGGGTTTGTTTTCATGTAAATGCAAAGAAAACAAATATCGAATAGGAAATAAACTTAACATTTGCAAAAAACTTTGGGTCTAAATAATTGAACAGGATAATAGTACATAAAAGGTATTTTTTCAAACGATTTGGCAATTTGATGAGATCAATATTTTAAAACTTGTCTTCAAGCCGTACACATGATTATAATCTCTTATAGGAAGTGGCGGTTGAGTGTTCGCCTGAAGTGCTTGCGTCGCAGGATCGAACCACCTCAGTGAATCCATTCTCATTCCAGCCGGTGCACCACAACTGGTCAAAGCCTGTGGTATGTGCTATTCTGTCTGTGGAAAAGTGCATATACAATATCTTTTGCTGCATTAGGAAAAATGTAGCGAGTTTCCTCTGATGATTAATTAATCAATGTGCTCTAGTGGTGTCGTTAAACAAAACAAACAAATTTTTTCTTATAGGAAAATTCGACAGGCACGTTCCATTGCTTGTGTACATATATATGCGCATGACGTTGTCTGTTTCACTTACACGATGTTTCAATGTGGCCTAGATTGAAAAACAAATCCAGAGAAAATCGAACAATATTGCGTTATGCTAGACTCCAACTGCCAACTGCCTGCAGAAAGTTGGCCAACTTTCAGTTGTCACGACTTCTACGCTGTCCACTTGCTAGTCTGAGAGCTCATACAACTCGATTTTCGTCGTATAACCCATTAGGCCTAGTTGTTAGTCTCAACACACCCGTCGTAAGTCAGGAGTGTGGGAAATGACAGCGCAACCGTTGAGATGGTCAACTTTCTGTAAGCAGTTGCCAGTCTGAACCTAACATTACACAGAGGCGGATCTAAGGACCCGTCACCCTAAAAATATTTAAGTGCCCACTTTTTTCTTCTTTCAAATTTTATTTTCATTAAGATGCCCTTTCCCCGTTTCTCTTCCCCAACCTATCAAAAAAAATAAAAAAATAAAAATCCTGGATCCGCTCGTAAAAACAAAATGTTGATCTATTATACAACTATGTCTAAATGGTGTCTGTGGGATGGTGCATATAAAAGATCCTTTGCTGCTAATCGAAAAGAGTAGCCCATGAAGTGGCGACAGTGGGTTTCCTCTCTCATTATCTGTGTGGTCCTTAACCATATGTTTGACGCCATATAACCGTAAATAAAAATTAATGTGTTGAGTGCGTCGTTAAATAAAACATTTCTTTCTTTCTTTTTTTAATGTCTAAATGGATACTAGAGACTGCAGCTTTAAAAAGCGGTTTCACGAGTTGAAGCTCTGACCACAGTGTACACGGCTGAACCTATTCTAGTAAATGCGGTGAATTAGTGTCACTACCTGAGAGACTTTTGTATCACATATCGATTATTAATCTCAAAGTTAATGCATTATCTAGGCGCTGATCCAGGTGTGGAGTATATGGTTTAAGGCTGTTGTGTGAGTGAGTGAATGTGTGTTTGTGTGTGTGTGTGTGTGTGTGTGTGTGTGTGTGTATGTATGTGTGTGTGTGTGTGTGTGTGTGTGTGTGTGTGTGTGTGTGTGTGTGTTTGTATGCGTGTGGTGTGTGTGTGTGCGTGTTTTTGTATGTTGTGTATGTGTATGCGCGCGCGTGCGCTGGAAGACCGTAGTGGAGGTGTGCATTCACATTCCAACTGACAAATGCCACAAAAATCCAGTATTTAACAAAGAGTAACGTATAAACTCCTTTCATGTTTTGATAGGGAGGGTAATGGTATTTTGAACCATGGTGTAACTATTGTATATGTGCTCAAACATAACCCCGCTTCTCTCACACACAAAAAAGAAGTGACAAATACTGAATGAAAGAAGAAAGAAAGGATAGAAAAACCCCACCAACAATAAAAACACACGAACAAATCAAGACCACCCCCGAAACCCGACCAAAAACCCCCAAACAAAACAAACAAAAACAATACACACGCAAAAAACAAAGCAAAACAAACCAAAAACAAAAACAAAAACTAAATCCAATAAAATACAAAATGTTTAATCCAGAACTGTCGCTGATTATTCGTCCATTAAATATTGACCGACCCTTTCTCCAACCCAATATTTCGTCTTTAGTCCGACCGTCTCCGTGGGGGTGGGAGTGGGTCGAGATTGGACGACGACCCCCCCGCTGAAGCAAATAGTCCGCTTTCAGAACTAAAACATATGGAGTTTCTGGTGGTGCAAAAGCAAAATAGAAAAAGGGTCCATCTGGTTCATATTCGACCTCCCCCCCCCCCCCCCCCCCCCCCGAGGTCCAGATCACGCTACACCCCTGGTGTTATGTTTATAAATAATATAATACAACATTGACTGCACATGTCTTTTCGACGTCAAGTGGTGGGATGGTCCAGAATAGAATAAGCTGCATTTTTTTTTTTTACCTCCAAAAGTCATCATGTCAGGGAATCGGCCTCGGTGGCGTCGTGGTTAGGCCATCGGTCAAGAGGCTGGTAGGTACTGGGTTCGGATCCCAGTCGAGGCATGGGATTTTTAATCCAGATACCGACTCCAAACCCTGAGAGTGCTCCGCAAGGCTCATTGGGTAGGTGTAAACCACTTGCACCGACCAGTGATCCATAACTGGTTCAACAAAGGCCATAGTTTGTGCTATCCTGCCTGTGGGAAGCGCAAATAAAAGATCCCTTACTGCTAATCGGAAAGAGTAGCCCATGAAGTGGCGGCAGCGGGTTTCCTCTCAAAATCTGTGTGGTCCTTAACCATATGTCTGACGCCATATAACCGTAAATAAAATGTGTTGAGTGCGTCGTTAAATAAAACATTTCTTTCATGTCAGGGCCGTAGCTATAACTATAGGATGCTATGCGTGTGTGCGAGTGGGGGGGGGGGGGGTGTCAGATAAATTCTTGTAACGAACGAACATACCAAAAA
The DNA here is from genome assembly GCF_016097555.1 of Gigantopelta aegis. Classification (NCBI taxonomy): domain Eukaryota; kingdom Metazoa; phylum Mollusca; class Gastropoda; order Neomphalida; family Peltospiridae; genus Gigantopelta; species Gigantopelta aegis. The sequence continues at coordinate 100,840,790 of NC_054704.1, read as the reverse complement.
CTCAAACGGCTAAGAAGAGGATTTTCTTTAAGTTTCTGTTATTTTTATCGGATTTGACTCCCCCCTCCCCCCCCCCCCGCTAGCTACGACCCTGCATATGTTTTATAATGATAAAAATATGTTTCCCAGCTTGTGGTCACAACTGTATTTTTGTATTGCGTGTGTGTGTGTGTGGGGGGGGGGGGGCATTGTGTACCCCCACGTTTTTGCACCTTCCTACGCCACTGCATCGCCACCTCACCCCCATATTCACACACACACACACATACGCACACACACATACACACACACACACACACATACACACACACACAAATTACACACAAAAAACACCGACCTTCCTCTTTTATAAGGCCTATGGTTGCATATCAATAAAGAAAACTTGTATAAGGTTTATCGAACTACATTGTATTTGTATTCATGAAAGGGACGTTCGACTTGTTGGCCCAGTTTTCAAAATGCTCCCAGGAATAACGTGGAATAATCTGGTATGCGCCTCACACAAAGGACACAATCGACCAGAAGTAATGATCACGCATCCATTTCTCTCTCGGCTGTCGGGTGTACAATACGACATACACGAGATATCGCCATAAAGCCAGGCAGCTAAGTAAACGTAGTATATTTGTTTAACTGTATGTAATATTTATTAAATCGGATTGTATTTAATTGTTTCCTATCTCTGTGATGGGAACTGCGAACCAACGTATACGCATGTAGTATCTTTGAAGTGGATTCTTTAATTGTAGGTGAGTCATTTTCGAAAAACGCAACTAAAAACAAACAACAAACAAATTTGCCTACAGTTTATTTATTGTTAAATTGTAACAAATATAAGAGTTTTATGTGGGCAATAATACATGCAATTTTATTTTATCTAGTACAATTCTGTGCGAAACAAAGGCCGTTTAAAAAAACATCATGTTATAAATATAAAAAATGAGCCTTGAAAGGTTCTTGTTTGTTTATTTATTACTTTGGGAGAGAGGATGTAATATTCATATTTGTGGGTCATAGTTTGGTTGGTATATTGCATATTGCTTTTATAACGACATACGTTAACATTGACGCCTAAGGCATTTTATTTGGTATAGTATAACCTTTTTAGCAGAAGAAACTGTAGTTATCTCCCCTGCAAACATGGCAACTTCCAAACAAATATTCAAAGGAAGAATTTTAAAATAGATAACAACATGGAAGATCAACCTCTATCTAATAGATAACACACACACACAAGTAAGATATATTAACAATACAATTTAAAAGAAAGAAAAATATCGAAATGATAGTAATAACTAGCAAATGGTGCCCTGACGTTCTGACAAAGGCAAGGTATCCGCGACTAGCTATCCGATTTCGGAGTGGGTAATTTTGAATTGATTCGATTTGGAATTAGGGCGCGTTATAACATGTTCACGTTAATTGTATAGAAAGCCGGGGAAAATATCCGCCCGGTCCCCCCTCCCTAACCCTAACCCTAACCTTAACCCCAACTCTAACCCCAACCCTAACCCTAACCCTAACCCTAACCCTAACCCTAACCCCTAACCCTAAACCCTAACCCTAAACCCTAACTAAAAATAATAATGGAGGGGACCGGGCGGATATTATACCGAAAGCCGGGGGACGTATAACGACAGCAGTTAAACTATATTCCCATTGAGTTTCAAATTGTAGCCAAATTATTCATGCAAACCTCAATAGTAGTAGGGGAATGGATGTGTACAGTGCTGTCCGGTGTATCGGCGCACCTAAGCTTTCAAGGACCATTTTCTATGTGAACATTGTGAAATATTTAATAAAATGCGTTTCTCACCAATGAAGAAGTGCATAATCTGAAATACACTACAAAATGTTTTATGTCTGTAGTAAATAAACATTTTAAAATGGTGTATAAATATAGGCACCCCCTTGTATCCAAAACGATTTGCATGTCCGGTGATTCGGCGCAGTAGATGTGGATCGTAGACGCCGCTATTTATAAACCGCCCATGACCTCACTTTTAGCCCCTAAACGCTACACTATAATTGTCCCAGAATTATGTTAGTACTTTTTTGTTTTGTCTTGTTAAAAATATTACTATGAAAATGAACGATCACATATGACCCATCTCATGATCAGTTTCGGAATCGTTTTCTTGAGTGGCACAGTACTACAGATGCAGACATGGGACTTGCGTACACAGAAACTGTGACGTCATCGCACACACTCTATTGTCATGCATGGCTAAGATGCCTACATGGATTTAATTTTTCTCTGGTAGATTGTGCACACACGTGGATCTTATTTCGCTTTTATTTTTTATAACAATGTGACAATTGTGAACTGGAATGACTGTCAATTAAGGTGTAAAATATTTGTTTTCATTGCATTTGTCTGTGTTTTCTTTTTCGGTTTAAATAAAAAATAACCGAACAAAAATAATTACATTTATACTCTTTACTATAATTTTTAAAATGCGGAAAAGGTGTTTTTAGACTGGTTTTAACATTCTTAATATCAATAAGGCTGACCTACTTCGTGTTTATAAACACGAAAACAGGTGAATGATTTATTTTGAAATTATTATATAATTATTGATAATTCTAAAAAAAAAAATTGCACCCTTAACAATAAATATGTTGATACTTGATTAACCATTGAAAAAGGAATTGAACTTTAATTCGTTAAAAACTCCGACAACATGACAACTTCCTCAGCATACTTAAGCAAAATACCAAGTGTGCCGAATCACCGGACGCGCCGATACACCGGACACGGTTGTATATAACAAAAATTTGCATCGGATGTGGAATAACTGTTAAGCGAGACGTCGGGTTGTTTGTTTGGAACACGTCAAAGGTAGGTGGTGAAAATGTTTTCTATGATTTGATGCCAATTATGATTTCGTTATTAAGCTTATACTATTTGTAATTATTTTTTATGTAAACGTTACCTTACTTAAATTGCAAGTAATGGTTTTACCTACTGAATCACAATAACTTTGCTTTACACACCAAATTATTACCCAAAATAAGAAGTTAATGGATACATAGAACACAACCGAGAGTTAATATGTATTCGTAAATGAGAATGTATAATGTATGCATAATGTTACTGGTCATTGCTTTATAAGAACATTTTGTATGCTGCGCCGAACACGTTTTGTATAGGTTGTGTGCCAACCCCCCCCCCCCCGTAAACTGTATAGATTGTTCTGATTTACTGTATAGGTTGTTATGGAATGAACATCTGTAATTTCATATAAAATTAAAGTTAACTGAAACTAGACTTGTCTACTACACTGTATTATAATTATTATTCCATGGAATGTATCAAAATCAGCCATTTACACCTGAAAATTAATTAAACACCACCTGTGTAGCAGCGAAAAAAGACGCCTAGAAATAGCTGTCTGTGCCGACAGGATTTATGCAGATATTGAAAGTTTTTACATATGCTGTATATACTTAGTATTTATCGATATGGCATGAATAAAACAATTTATGACAAGCACATAATTGTAATTACAGCTCCATAGTTAGTTATAATATAGTTTATGCATATTTATGGTTTCTGTCTTTTTTTCTTAGAATATAAATATTTATTTTCACTGTTACATTCTGTCCATCTTTTTTCAATATCTTCTGTATGTATAGAACATAAATTTTGCATCTACCATACTTATTTATTAAGTATGTTTTATATGGTCAAAACTAGGGAGAGGTTAATTGATTTCCAAATGTGTATCAATAGATGCTAACAAGTATTTATTTATTATTTCGTTGGTGTGTGTGTAGGGGGGAGGGTATGTTGTTCACTTAAAGGAGGGGACAATTAAGGCATTTGGCCTGGTATGCATATTCAACAATATATAATGCACATTATTGCTTAATATCAACAAGTATAATCATATAATTAATTAATAAAATGGTTAAATGTGACGGCTATTATATATAACGGGCGCAGCCATTTTGTACCATCTCAGTGAGTACACCCCTCTGGTGAGCTGCTGGTTACGTAATACTTAATGCGTAACGTCAGGAATGAGCCTTAAAACTAGAGAAACACAATCTACCTGGTTTTTGCGGGATGATAAATAGTCATACATTGCAATGTTCTGTAATAAGCCAGTAATAAGTATATCCAGCACTATATATATTATTTTTTAGTACAAAATAAAATACCATTGCCAAAGTGGCCACACAACAAGTCGAAATAATTAACAATGTTTTGTCCATGCATTAACCTACGTACTGAAATGATACACAGAGTGTTTTCTTAGTTAATTGGTCTATGCTTCTACCTGTGATTCCTGATTGGCAGGTGTGTATTTGATTGGTAACCAGAAGCCAATTAATTGACACTGTCAAGACACAAAAATACATACCGGTATTGTGGAATATTACCTGTCACCCCTAAATTGGTAATAGACATGGTTTATTACTGTAAACAGTTATGTAGAACTATTGATTAAATAGACTTTTCCATCTGAAACCACAGAACTGACCAATTATGTAGTCCCAAAGAAAAGAAAATTATCACTTAGGTATCGTGGGTTGTCGTTTTTTGCTCAAATGTAGCATATCAATAGGCCTAATAGTGTACATTTTTTCTTTGATTATTTAACAGAGGAAAATACTATAACCCCATTTTGTTCCGTTAATGCAACTTGAAATATATTTAGTTAAATAGTTTATTGTATTATTATTTCATTTATGCTGTTTTACAAGTCAGGTTGATCAAAGAGAAGCGCCTTGTCGAAAATTACTGCTTTTGTTTACACTGTAGATACAGGAGATGGTCAGGAGCTGACGTCACTTCGCCCCAAGCTATCCCATCGGACGTCACAAAACGAAACAAAATGGCTGCCCCCAGTTAGCAGGAATAATCATGTTTTTTTATTAACTCTAAAATTACACGTTTTTCATTTGTTAAAGTGTCAGTATGTGTTGGTGGTCCGGGTATGTATCTTTCTAACACATAAATCTCTTGTTTGAGTTTACTCTACCTTTAAATATGGTGTTGAATGCCATTTAATTTTCTTAATTGGCTGAGTTGGGCAGGTTAGTTCTTTTTGTCGTGAAATTTTTACACTCAAGAGTTGCTTTTTATGGAATTATAAGTTTTCCTTCCATTGCAAATTGTTCAGGGACAATTTTATAATTTTTAGTTTGAAAAACATTGTTCATGTCTGAAATTGTGGCTACCTTTAACTTTAATTCTAACTTTCCGTGTTCCATTATGCCATTGTAAATAATTTTCTCAAAATCACCCGACTGCAATGGACAGTAGTAGCATATATACTGAGTGTCTGCCATTGTGCTCCTGCAAAATACAAACAAAAACGATGTCTCATATAAATTAAATATAAATAATATAATTATTACAGTATATATTCATGTCATTCTATAATATATTTTTACAAAAGATATTTTGATGTTTTAAAGCTGGTGATAATAAATTCAAAATCTAACAACCTATACACATTTTTTGCCTAATATCAAAACAACCTATACAACATTATTATAACAACCTATACAGACGTCGATTGTTAAACAACGTAGAATTTAATTAATTAAAAATATCTTTCATGTTTATTGTAGGGTTTGTGTAAATGTTTTTAACACTAAACAGAATTGAGTTTGTTTCTGTACACGTTTGAAAACGTTTTAGCAAAAAATAAATAAGTTTATCATGATTTCATTTGCAATGTTTGAGTCTTCTTGATGTAGTCTTGATGATTGAACACATACAAATACAATAAATAACAGCTGTATTTATGCAATACGTTGATAAAATCATTTGAGAAAGTATAGACCTAATCAAGAAATCGTAACTAGCATCAAATATTAAGGAAACCATTGTAAAAGCAATATTCTTACTACCTACCTTTGACATGTTATGAACGTACAACGCGATGTCTCGCTTGACAATAATTCCACATTCGATGCAATTTTTTTTATATACACATCCGTTCCCCTACAGTGATATTGAATGATGCTGAAAAGGGGCCGGCCACCTAAATTTTGTGACACATATTTTAATTTCATTTTTTCATTTTTTATGTTGTAAAATCCGAAGAACAAATAATAAATATGTCTGGCCTTACGCCTTGCATGACATTCCCCCCCACCAGGATTTTCAGGATACACCACTAATTATAATTTATTATTTGTTTTAAATTATAGGAGGTTATCCATAAAGTGAGTGTGGTTTAGTGATTTAAAATAAAGAGCATTTTTATAATAATGTTTTTTTTTTAAATGTTTTGTTTTTGTTTGTTTGTTTGGGTTTTTTTTGGGAGTGAGGATGAGTTCACCGACAAGAGTACATATGCCAGCGTGTTATAGAATAAATCAAGCCTCTATTGAATTCATTTGAAAAATACAGTGCTACAAAGTATTGATTCACTATGATGTATTTGTTCCATCTGTAAAGTCGGAGAAATCACAGGCCCATATTTCATTTTATTTGTTTGCTTTCTGGAATATATTTCCTGTCTGCTGCTGTCGTGAAGTGGTACCAACCAATGTACAGGACCGATAACCCACTTGTAATTATAATGATGATCTACCAGTGTGAGGAGAATGAGTCTGACACTTGTAATTATAATGATGATCTAGCGGTGTGAGGAGAATGAGTCTGACAGTTGTAATTATAATGATGATCTAGCGGTGTAAGGAGAATGAGCCTGACAGTTGTAATTATAATGATGATCTACCGGTGTGAGGAGAATGAGTCTGACACTTGTAATTATAATGATGATCTAGCGGTGTGAGGAGAATGAGTCTGACACTTGTAATTATAATGATGATCTTGCAGCAGTGTGAGGAGAATGAGCCTGACAGTTGTAATTATAATGATGATCTAGCGGTGTGAGGAGAATGAGCCTGACAGTGGTAATTATAATGATGATCTAGCAATGTGAGGAGAATGAGCCTGACAGCTGTAATTATAATGATGATCTTGCAGCAGTGTGAGGAGAATGAGCCTGACAGTTGTAATTATAATGATGATCTAGCAGTGTGAGGAGAATGAGCCTGACAGCTGTAATTATAATGATGATCTACCGGTGTGAGGAGAATGAGTCTGACACTTGTAATTATAATGATGATCTACCAGTGTGAGGAGAATGAGTCTGACACTTGTAATTATAATGATGATCTTGCAGCAGTGTGAGGAGAATGAGCCTGACAGTTGTAATTATAATGATGATCTAGTGGTGTGAGGAGAATGAGCCTGACAGTGGTAATTATAATGATGATCTAGCAGTGTGAGGAGAATGAGCCTGACAGTTGTAATTATAATGATGATCTAGCAGTGTGAGGAGAATGAGCCTGACAGCTGTAATTATAAAGATGATCTAGCGGTGTGAGGAGAATGAGCCTGACAGCTGTAATTATAATAATGATCTAGCGGTGTGAGGAGAATGAGCCTGACACTTGTAATTATAATGATGATCTAGCGGTGTGAGGAGAATGAGCCTGACATTTGTAATTATAATGATGATCTAGCGGTGTGAGGAGAATGAGCCTGACAGTGGTAATTATAATGATGATCTAGCGGTGTGAAGAGAATGAGCCTGACAGTTGTAATTATAATGATGATCTAGCGGTGTGAGGAGAATGAGCCTGACAGTTGTAATTATAATGATGATCTAGCGGTGTGAGGAGAATGAGCCTGACACTTGTAATTATAATGTAGGGTTTCTGCTAGAGGGTAAAACGGGTATGGTGCCATACCCAAATTTGTTAGGAGATTTTATTCTTTTAAGTAGACCTTTTGACAAAATTAATGTCTCTTATCATTACTGTATGATTTTCTTAACCCTAAACCTAACCCATTTTCTTTCTGAGGGAGGGCCCCCCATAGCCCATATGAACTGTGCTTGCATTCAGAGTTAGGGTTAAGGTTAGGGTTAGGGTTAGGAAGGCCCCCCAATAGCCTATATGAACTGTGCTTGCATTCAGCACACATTCAATTCCATAGTGCCATTCCAAAAAAGTTCTTTCTAAAAAACTCTGATTTGTATTGTTTGTTTTGTATTAAAGTACATGTACTTGTAGTTACATCAGATTCTATAGATAGTAAATTATAAATGAAGTAAAAATAAACTAAATGGTGTTTGTATTTGTGAATCAAGTACTTATTATCTTCATTTAAGTACAGTTTGACTCTGATAGTGCTTGAACCGTAATTGAATAGAAGCACAAAAATAAGTTGAAATGACTGATTTGGGTAATTTTACTTTAATCTGAGTAGGCCTAATTGTTTTTTTAAACAAGACCTGCACAAGGGGTGGGGGGTAGGTGTGTCCAGAGTGTGGTGAGCAAAGTTTCTAGTGGTTAAAGTAATGCTTCAATGAAGAATATATTCAGAAAACAATTTGCTTTGAGCTGGGGGGTTTCGACCTGATATACAAGCAATAAGTTTCAATTTTGTTTTCAGAAACATTGTGTTTGACCACATCAACAAATACGAGAATGGAAGATAAAGAATATTTGTATAAGAAGAATGGAATGAAGGGTGACGAAGATGAAATTCATCACGAATATCATGGGCTAGCCGAGGCAGCAGCGTCTATCCACACTCAGGCGAAAATCCGAAAGAGATTTAAAAAACACCAAAAGGATATCATGAAGAGGATGTCTCAGTTTGAAAGACGATACTCAAAGCTTGCCAGAGAGAAGAAACTGATTCACGAGAGAAAAAGAATCGATTTTGTTCTTGTATACCCAAACAAAAAATCTGAAGATGTCAAACCTGGAAAGGAAAAAAGACACCTGTTGATGCATGAAGAGAACAGGAGGAGATTTGAGGCACTGTTACAGAAGGAAGGATTCTCCATCCAGTATGACACTATTGGAGAACTGGTTTACCTTAAGCTCCACTGTCCTTTCAAACGACTGTGTGCTGAGGCAGAAAGAATACATCTTGAAATGCCTATCAAAGGTGTAAGTAGAGTAATGCATACATGCAGCTAGTTTTTAGCAGGAAATTAAACATCTACATGTTTTAGGCCTTGGACAATGGCAGAGTACTCGGCTGCATTATCTGTGCTTGGTCTAAGATCGATCTCTGGCACTGGACCCAGTAGACTATTTCTCATTCTTGCCAGTACACCATGACTAGTATAATAAAGGCTGTGGTATGTACTATCCTGTCTGTGGGGTGGTGCATGTAAAAGACCCCTTGCTACTAATGAAAAAAATATACTCTTTAAGACTATATGTCAAAAGAACCAAATGTTTGACATCCAATAGGCGATCATTAATAAATCAATGTGCTCTAGTGGTGTTAATTAAACAAAACAAACTTTAACAAACTTTTTTGAAAATTGTAAGAATTATCATTCTGCTTAAACATCACTTAATTGTGCAAGTCATATTGTGCATTATTATCTATGCCAAACACCTGTCATTTCCCATCACCGTTAGCTGTTGGCTAAGTCTGACCACATGGGACAAAATAATATATATTAAAAATATTATACATAACCCAGTTTTCATTCATACATTAAACTTGGGATACTTGCATGAACCGAAACATCTAAGTGGTGGATTTTACTCAAACTGGGAATCATCATTGTACTGTTCATACTAAATGAGATCTAAGCATGATATCCTGTTACATCATTCACCAGTTCACCAAATACTATTTAATTTAGTTTTATATGACTAATATATGCCATAGTCATAATGAATTTGAAATAAAAAAAATTAGTTTAAAAAAAAAGAAGATATACATGTATTTATTTTAAACTTATTTTATTTATTATATTTTATTACCGGTAATTGTATCATTAATATTTTTTTGTCACATTTTGATTGGTTACAAAGTTTTAGATCTCACTAATTTGGACACAACAGTTTTTTTGGTATGATCTGAGCACACCAAGATCCTTTTAATTTTAGTGCTTTAATGTTAAAGGGGCATTATCAAGTTTGTTGTATTGTAAGATGTTTCCGACTAATAAAACATTTCTACGATTAAACTTACATATTAAATATATTTTCTTTTTTAGAATATCAGTGTCTGTATAGTCAATGCGTTTCTGGTCGACTTAATATTTGTAAGAAGCCCAAATTGGATTTTGTCTCCAAATAATTTCGTATGTACGAAAAAATATTTTAGGAAATAAAATGAAATTAAACCTTGTACAAATATTAGGACGATCAGAAACACGTTTAATATATAGCCACTAATATTTTATACAGAAAAATATATTTGACATGTAATTACAATCGTTAAAAAGTCTCTGTTAGTCGATAACATCTTAAAAATTGCAGAAAACTCAGGAATGTCCCTTTAATAATAGCTGGTTAGAGTTGTACATATTCAGAAATGCATTTCAAGTGATTTTAATCCAATCACTTGACATTCCATTGATTTTAATCCAATCACTTAACATTCCATTGATTTTGATCCAGTTACTTAACATTCCATTGATTTTGATCCAATTACTTAACATTCCATTGATATTGATCTAATTACTTAACATTCCATTGATTTTGAAATGGAATGTTTTGAGGTAGCATGTTTGTACTTAATTTGGGCTTGCTTATTTTGAGGACATCCTTTTATATGTCGCCTCAGCTTTGCATGGTGCAATCTAAAACCCTGAGTTATTAAAATTGTTAATTTGGCTAACCATTATCAAATCAGATTTTAAAAATATATTCATTAACAATTAGGAGGACCATATCTTTAATTCTGTGTCGAAACCTTCATGTAAGCTGCTGGTAATGTTGTTTATAACAAAATATGTTTTTCTGTGAATTTCAACACCATGCAACTGCAGAAGATGTTGAGAGATATTTAAAATGTTATTGTATGTATATTGATAAGACAGGTAGTAAGGGCACTATCACATGTCCATTTATGCAGTTTTTGAAATATTAACTAGCAATTGCTAATTGATTTTTAATTGATTAGCGACTGTCACTAATAAAACTTTTGAAAACAAAATGTATCCTGGATTCCTGTTAATATACTTTTGCCATTATGGTAATTTTTATATTGATTTATTTCATGCATTTATGTCTTCTTCAGGCTAAAATTGAAGAGGTTAAAGAGACAGGTAGATTCGCAAAATTCATTGAAAAACACTTTGAAACGGATGATGAAGGTATGTTTGGAAACTAGTAATGAATGTTGAGTTATCTTTGAGATTATTGAAAGCTTTTTCTTAATGAATGGTCACATTTTCAAATCAGTACTTAGTAAATTGTCCATCTAGATGTCATGTGATATCATTTAATATTAAATTTCATAGTTTTAGCAATATTGTTTTTCAAATCCATTTTAAATTGCTTGGTTTAAAATGTCAAATTCATTTCTGTCTGCTAGTACCTGAAGCTGCAATATAATGTTGTTGTTTTTTTCAGCGGATTTTGTCAGTGCTCAATTTTTTATGGATCGGATTTCTATGTTCGAGGATTACGAAAATCCAACCCAATTTTTCCGCCCGGCACAAAGGTCATTTCTTGTAAGCGTTCATTTCCCATACGTTTAACTCTCAGAAATTATTTTGTAAAGAATTTGTGAATTTGTTCATTTATGCTATAATTATCTAAACTAAAACAGCAATCAGTAAGATGCTATAAAACTAACATTCTCAGTAATGTATTTTATTAATTAGACCTAAAACAATTTTTCTGTTTCCAAGAACATTCTTATGCATTCGTAGAAAAAAGGCTGACCCTAATTTTTGTTTTATGTATTATTTTTTTCAGGGTTTAAAAATTATTATGTAGGTGAAAAGAGTACATACATAACATTTTATATGAATCCATAGGGTTGACTGTGTTAAGAAAAAGCTCTTAAATGTTTTCCTGATATGAAGAATAAATAACATGGTAAAATAACTTTAAATTCTTCAGTTCAACGGGACTACAGCAGGACATTTAGGCTCAGCAACAGACCTCGAACTTTCTCACAATGACTATAATATTAGTAAAATCAGAGGAATTGGTTTATCAAAACATACGGGTGGCATGTTAATTGCCCTGTGGTAAAGCATTCACTGATGCTTGGTCTGGGATCGATCCACTCAGTGGGTCCATTGGGCTATTTCCCGTTCCAACCAGTGCACTGCGACTCGTATATCAAAGGCCATGGTATGTGCTATCCTGTCTGTGGGATGGTGCATATAAAAGATCCTTTGCTACTAATGGAAAATATAGTGGGTTTCTTCTCTAAGACTATATGTAAGAATTACCAAATGTTTGACATCCAACAGCCGATGATTAGTAAATCACTGTGCTCTGGTAGTGTCGTTAAACAAACCAAACAGTTAGCTCCTTTTTTGTTGTTGTTAAGATCACAACTTTAAAGATCCCTTTCATGTAATTACTGTATGCTATAGTTCTGCGTTATTTTGAGTTATTCTTATACCTACAGACACACCACATTTTATGCAACCTGGACATCAGGACTCGGGAGGAGATAACTGAGGGCTACATCGAAGATGATGACCACGAGGAACCGGCGTGGTGGCAGAAAGGTCTTGGCAGGATCATTGGTACCCACGTTGCCGAGGAAACGCCCAAAGAGAGGAAAGCAAGTACAAAAGTCCTCAAAAAGAAAGGTTTGTTATATATACTGACCTGCTTATTACAGTATTGAAAACAATATTGAAACGAAAATATTTATTACCATATAGACAACAACAATATCGGAGAGTCATAAAGTGTATAACAGAAATACAATTTATAAGTAAATAAGTAAAATAATAATTATCAACACATGGAAGAAAATTCCAGAGAAAGGGAATGTGGAGACTTCTTGATTGTAAGTATATGGGTGTAATAAGCATTCTACACAAAGATATATCAAATGAAACAAAGTTACGTGTATGTAGGACTCTGCTTATGAAAATGCAGACATGGAAATCCACATTTCCGTGTACAGAGTGAACAAGATTGATTGAAAACATAATTTACTACATAAACAACAAAATGATCAGGCACAATCTTACCAACTTACTAGGCCCTCTCCTGTATACATACAGTATAATGGTGACTACTATGTGAACAAGAAATTGTGTATGGAATCGTACACTTCTGAATATACAAAGATTATTTAATAAATTTTTAAAATTTAATTTAATTTTTTTTTAAATTTTTTCTCTAGGTCTTCCATTTCTGCTAATGAAGAAAAACTACACGGATGCTTTTATTTTACATGAGGATTCTGTGTTAAGCTGGAAAAAGGAGGAACACATTTATGGAGATGATTACTTCACTGCTGAAAGTGACGTGGAGAAGAAGGAGATGCCTGTGGCCCTCACCAGCGACCCACGTCGGGAATTAGACGAAACGTGGACAAGGTTTTTTAAGTTTCAGCCTCTGTGGAAAGTGCGAAAGTACTTCGGTGAAAAGATAGCTTTCTATTTTGCCTGGTCTGGCGAACTGATTACATCTCTGTGGATACCGACACTGTTTGGACTCATCATCTTCATTTATGGACTTGTACAAAGGTGTGTGAGTGTTTGTAGTTTATTGATGGGGTTTCGTTTTTTTCCATCGAAGTGATGGGATGTGCAGGGCTCTTATGTTGAGACTTGTCCACGTTGTCTGGGACAAGTTGTTTGGATGTCGAACAAGTACATTTTTATAACAATTAAGACCATTGAAAATCACCATACATTGACAAAATTATCATTTCCTGTAAATGAATCATGCAGGGGGAAAATGTGTGTGTACACATTCTGCATTATTTGAGCTGCTTTCTGATTGGTACATGCATTGAGTTTGACCATGCTAGTTAACAATTTTTTTTTTTTAAATTTAGCTACAATATTTATACCAGAGATAATACCATACCACCTCAACTAATAATTTACTGAGATACACCATGACATGTTGGGTCCAATAAGGTCATTTGGGGGCAAAGCCGAGGTCATTAATGTTGCCGTGGCTATATGGAATATGCTATGGAAAGAAAAGAAAAAACGAAAAAACACCAAAATTATGGACCTGTAGTCAGACCAAAGACTGGCTTTTGGGGGGGGGGTGGGGGGGGGAAGGGGCACTTTATATGCTCTCATTATATATTCAATGGAGATTCACTTGGGGGGAGGTGCCTTATATGCTCTCGTTATATATTCAGTGGAGATTCACTTGGGGGTAGGGGTCAGACCTGTCAACCCTCCTCGATTCCGCGGGAGTCTCCCGGTATTTGATCAAATCTCCTCACTCCTGTGCGGGAGACAGTTTCTCCTGTTAAATGACATTTTTGTAAGCATAAAAAAAAATCGATCCTCTTTTGTCAAAATAACAGAAGGGAAGTAACTCTGCCTTTTTTTCTCATTCGGAAAATGTCGACTACTTTCAGTTTCCGAGAATGTAACGGGCCGAATTGTCCCGACTGTTGAACCTTTGCCGAAGTGAGAATTGTGGGATAGCCTATTTATATTGTTAAAAAAGCACATGGAGTTTATAAAATGACGTGTTATTATAATGTTTGTTGTCATTGTAATGGCTACGAAGCGTGTTGCCGCTAATTCAACAGGCTGTGTATTGACATTCAGTGTTGCCATATAAAAAAGAAAACTTTTCAATTTAGTTCTAATAACACCTCAGAATTGTAAAATGTCTTCCCACTGGATTACATGATAATGCAACTATGACAAATCTGAACTGCCAGACTCTCGAGTTGACAGCGATACACACGATGCATGTTAAAATCACATGTCACAGCAAGACAACGAAAAGACCAATTAGCTGTATAAACATACTTGTGTCAGTTAATTTTGTATGTTTGTGCGGTAAAATGTTGGTTATAAGGGTACTCTTCAAGAAATTATTTTTGTACAATTAAAAAATGTTGTGTTTGACATTGACATAAAGTTACTCACGGAAATGGGTATAATTCCGGTATATTTCACACGATGTCCGTAATGAGGTTTTACTTATGATTAATGAAAATACAATGTTTATTGCATCATTATAATGATTTTAAATAAGTACCATGCCACCGTTCCTCATTATAGTAAAACTGAATATTAATTTATAAGATTTATATAAATTTGTCTTTGGTACTTAGGTACACTAACCACAAATGATAATGTAACGCAACCTGTAAGGCTGTAAGTGTAATACCGTAAATGTACTAATTAAATTTTTTATTTCTTGTTATTGTTCTTAACATTATTGGATAAAATATTTTTTTTTTTTTTAAATATGTATTAAATCATAATAATATTTAAACTTAAAAAAAAAAAAAAAAAAAAAAAAATAAATTAATATGTATTTTTTTTAATGCCAAAATCTAAGCTTAATAAGTATATATGACATTATAAAGTATTCATATAACTTATTGTAATAATGGTTTGTTTTAAATCTTGCGATTTTGGGTTACATTGTGTGAATTTAAAAAATCGCCTGCTTTTTGACAAAATCTCCTGCTTTTTCAACACACACCTGCTTTCTCTTGACTAAAGGTTGACAGGTCTGGTAGGGGTGCCTTATATGCTCTCATTATATATTCAATGGAGATTCACTTGGGGGAGGTGCCTCATATGCTCTCATTATATATTCAGTGGAGATTCACTTGGGGGTAGGGGTGCCTTATATGCTCTCATTATATATTCAGTGAAGATTCACTTGGGGGTAGGGGTGCCTTATATGCTCTCATTATATATTCAGTGGAGATTCACTTGGGGGAGGTGCCTTATATGCTCTCATTATATATTCAATGGCGATTCACTTGGGGGTAGGGGCGCCTTATATGCTCTCATTATATATTCAATGGAGATTCACTTGGGGGGAGGTGCCTTATATACTCTCATTATATTCATTGGAGATTCACTTGGGGGGGGGGGAGAAGTGCCTTATATACTCATTATATTCATTGGAGATTCACTTGGGGGGGGGGTGTAGGTGCCTTAAATGCTCATTATATTCATTGGAGATTCACTTGGGGGGGGTAGGTGCCTTAAATGCTCTCATTATATTCATTGGAGATTCACTTGGGGGGGGTAGGTGCCTTAAATACTCATTATATTCATTGGAGATTCACTTGGGGGGGGTATGTGCCTTATATACTCTCATTATATTCATTGGAGATTCTCTTGGGGGGGGGGGTAGGTGCCTTAAATGCTCACATTATATTCATTGGAGATTCACATGGGGGCGGGTAGGTGCCTTAAATGCTCATTATATTCATTGGAAATTCACTTGGGGCCTTATATACTCTCATTATATTCATTGGAGATTCACTTGGGGGGGGGGGGGGGTAGGTGCCTTAAATACTCATTATATTCATTGGAGATTCACTTGGGGGGGGGTAGGTGCCTTAAATGCTCTCATTATATTCATTGGAGATTCACTTTGGGGGGGGTAGGTGCCTTGAATGCTCTCATTATATTCATTGGAGATTCACTTGGGGGGGGTAGGTGCCTTAAATGCTCTCATTATATTCATTGGAGATTCACTTGGGGGGAGGGGTAGGTGCCTTAAATGCTCTCATTATATTCATTGGAGATTCACTTGGGGGGAGGGGGAGGTGCCTTAAATGCTCTCATTATATTCATTGGAGATTCACTTGGGGGGAGGGGTAAGTGCCTTAAATGCTCTCATTATATTCATTGGAGATTCACTTGGGGGGAGGGGGAGGTGCCTTAAATGCTCTCATTATATTCATTGGAGATTCACTTGGGGGGAGGGGTAGGTGCCTTAAATGCTCTCATTATATTCATTGCTAGATACCCAAAGTTTGTTTTGTTTATTGACACCACTATGTAGACGACGTTGATGGATTAAATATCGGGTAGTACAGCTGGATTTGACACGACGTTGATGGATTAAATATCGGGTAGTACAGCTGGATTTGACACCGCTATGTAGACGACGTTGATGGATTAAATATCGAGTAATACAACTGGATTTGACACCGCTATGTAGACGACGTTGATGGATTAAATATTGAGTAGTACAGCTGGATTTGACACGACGTTGATGGATTAAATATCGAGTAGTACAGCTGGATTTGACACGACGTTGATGGATTAAATATCGAGTAGTACAGCTGGATTTGACACCACTATGTAGACGACGTTGATGGATTAAATATCGAGTAGTACAGCTGGATTTGACACCGCTATGTAGACGACGTTGATGGATTAAATATTGAGTAGTACAGCTGGATTTGACACCGCTATGTAGACGACGTTGATGGATTAAATATTGAGTAGTACAGCTGGATTTGACACCGCTATGTAGACGACGTTGATGGATTAAATATCGGGTAGTACAGCTGGATTTGACACCGCTATGTAGACGACGTTGATGGATTAAATATCGAGTAATACAGCTGGATTTGACACGACGTTGATGGATTAAATATCGAGTAGTACAGCTGGATTTGACACGACGTTGATGGATTAAATATCGAGTAGTACAGCTGGATTTGACACCGCTATGTAGACGACGTTGATGGATTAAATATTGAGTAGTACAGCTGGATTTGACACGACGTTGATGGATTAAATATCGAGTAGTACAGCTGGATTTGACACGACGTTGATGGATTAAATATCGAGTAGTACAGCTGGATTTGACACCACTATGTAGACGACGTTGATGGATTAAATATCGAGTAGTACAGCTGGATTTGACACCGCTATGTAGACGACGTTGATGGATTAAATATCGAGTAGTACAGCTGGATTTGACACCGCTATGTAGACGACGTTGATGGATTAAATATCGGGTAGTACAGCTGGATTTGACACCGCTATGTAGAACACGTTGATGGATTAAATATCGGGTAGTACAGCTGGATTTGACACCGCTATGTAGACGACGTTGATGGATTAAATATCAGGTAGTACAGCTGGATTTGACACCGCTATGTAGACGACGTTGATGGATTAAATATCGGGTAGTACAGCTGGATTTGACACCGCTATGTAGAACATGTTGATGGATTAAATATCGGGTAGTACAGCTGGATTTGACACCGCTATGTAGACGACGTTATGGATTAAATATCGGGTAGTACAGCTGGATTTGACACCGCTATGTAGACGACGTTGATGGATTAAATATCGGGTAGTACAGCTGGATTTGACACCGCTATGTAGACGACGTTGATGGATTAAATATCGAGTAGTACAGCTGGATTTGACACCGCTATGTAGAACACGTTGATGGATTAAATATCGGGTAGTACAGCTGGATTTGACACCGCTATGTAGACGACGTTGATGGATTAAATATCGGGTAGTACAGCTGGATTTGACACCGCTATGTAGACGATGTTGATGGATTAAATATCGAGTAGTACAGCTGGATTTGACACCGCTATGTAGACGACGTTGATGGATTAAATATCGGGTAGTACAGCTGGATTTGACACCGCTATGTAGAACACGTTGATGGATTAAATATCGGGTAGTACAGCTGGATTTGACACCACTATGTAGAACACATTGATTTGAAACATTTGGTAATTCGGACATATAGTCTTAAAGAGAATTAGTATCAAGAGATGTTTTATATGCACCATCCCACAGACAGGATAGTATATACCACAATCTTTGATATACCCTGTACCAGTCATGGTTCAATGGCTGGAACGAGAAATAGCCCAATGGGCAAACAAGGGGATTGTTCCTAGACTGACCCACCTCTCTTCAGATACCTATAGTTGTTCATGAAAGTTATAGGTCATGAACATTCACTGAGGTTATAGGTCATGAACATTCACTGAGGTTATAGGTCATGAACATTCACTGAGGTTATAGGTCATGAACATTCACTGAGGTGCCTATTCGTGAATATAACCCATATCACAATATTAATCCAGTTTGCAGTCTTAAAACATTTGACGATGTTTTGCTTCTTATAATGAGAGACTATACTTAAATACTGCGGGACTCTTTCTACATTTTGGATATGTGTTTCATTTGTTGTTCATACTTTTGTTTTAACATTGTTAAATTTTGTTTTGTTTAATGACCCTGCTAGAGCACATTGTTAATTAATCATTGGTTGTTGGATGTCAAACATGAAGTCATCATAGGAAATCTGCAATATTTTCCCATTAAATAGCAGCAAGGGATCTTTTATAGATGGGAACACATAGCACATATATACCAGTCGTGAGATACTGGTTGGGATGGGAAAAACAGTAGGTCTGCTGAGGTGATTCAGTCGATGAAGCCAAACACCTCAGGCGAGTACTCTACCAATTGAACTACATCTTGAGAAACAAAGGTAAAATTTCATGTTATCAAAATTATATTATCTGTCTGTGAATTCTTCAAAATGCAAGTTCGACATATATATATCTTTCATCAATGAACTGATACATGTGGTTGATATAGTGTATGTATTTCAAACAATTAATAATGTTGTTCATTTAGTATTCTAAGTGTCAAAATATTTTTCAGTGTTGAAGAGTCGACAAGTACCACAGTTGCAGATAATGCTACATTTACGGAAGAGTGAGTATTTGTGATGTATTGTGAGAACGATCCTTTAATTTGCTTAACCCATTTTTCATTTGTGCATTAAATTTAAGACATGATATACATACATGTAGTCGCAACAGATTGCTCAAAATGAATGGATTAATTAAACACTTTTCAGATTCTCAGGGGCCTGTTTTAAGTTACCTTACCTAGTTGTGATACAGACTTATATTGTATGCATCTATACCATAATATAAATACAAGTAACTGTTTTACATATACTTATCCATCACTGCTAGCTGATTGCCTGCTTGCCACCTTCTGTAATCAAATCATGATGTCATTTACTATTCATTAATCACCTCTTCATTAAAAAAGTATCCACAACTTATTAAATATTTATAATGTTCATTTTCTTGTTTGTAAAACGTTGGCAGCATAATGCTAATATCATTCTGCCCAACATGTATATTATCCCATTAGTGTTTGAGATATAAATTTGATGTTCATTTTGGAACTGTATTTATTATATGATATATTTCCAGAGTGACGACGGCAGTGAAAGACTTACTGAGTGTTATTAAGCTATCCTTTGATAACGATGTCACACCATTCTTTGCTCTTGTCATATGTTTGTGGGGTGAGACCGTGTTTTCCTTCTTTCTCTCTACTCATAATGTACTAATGATGTTCTACACTTGAACACTGAGCTCAGTTGTCGATGTAATCATGATGTTTGTGTACCAACTGTTACATTATTCCAGCTAACAGAGCTGTATTTTAAAGGGACAGACCTTAGTTTCAACCCATGAAAATTAACACTAAGTTTAGTTAAAGGGACAGACCTTAGTTTCAACCCATGAACATTAACACTAAGTTTAGTTAAAGGGACAGACCTTAGTTTCAACCCATGAAAATTAACACTAAGTTTAGTTAATCTACAAACCTGTATCACATGTGGATAAAGTTACAATTGAGTGAAACATGAGTCTGTGACTTTGAAATGGTGAAATACCCTCCAAAAATAGACTAAAACTCGACTCCATAACTGTTACTTCTCAGACGCACGCACGTTTTTAAAACTATGAGAAATGCATTTTGTGATATTAAAAATACCAGGATGACCAAAACACTTCGAATGTACAAAAACTGATAATCTAAACCATAAAATCTAAGTAAATTTTAGTTACAAAAACGGCTATAATAGTAAAAAATATGCCTTAGTGTTTAAAAACTAGGGTATGTCCCTTTAACTGTTAAAACTACTTTTCAAGACCATAGACAGATATATTGTTTTCATTTCTGAATATAATAATAATAATAATAAAATCTTTATTTGTAGAAGGTAGCTCAATTAGTTGTAGACTATTCTCCCAAGGTCTTCTTACTAATAATAATAATAGTAATCTTCATATTAATTATAAACGAAGAAGAAAAAAATAGTGTTTGTCAGATAAATTAAGTTTACAAATTGTTTATGTCTATAACTAATATAGTTAAACCTGCTTGAGTTCCACCTATTTTTATCAGCCACCTGTGTTAAGATGCGACTTTTGATAGCCCCTTTGGTGGCTGTGTAAAACAGGTTTGACTGTATGTTTTCAGTTATATGAAGTATCCTGATGTACCTAATGTTGTGACATGTTTCAAACTATAATATAGCCATTTTAACGCTTTACAATGACATTGAAGACCAAGTATATGGTTATGTTTTCGGAGAGTAATCTGCATGCATTAAGTTGTCATGTTTGTCAGCTGCATGTAAAACATTTGAGCATACTGGTTATTTTCCTTCTTGCAGGCACTGTTTTCTTGGAAGTGTGGAAACGGAAGAAAGCCACACTTGCCTACGAGTGGGATGTGGACGAATACGAAGCCAAAGAACCAGACAGACCTCAGTATTTTGGAACCAAAGTCACAAAAGTGTGTATCACGTCAGCTGAATTGTTCTATATAGTTCGTGAAATAAAGACAAGGAGCAGTATTTAATAGGGCCAGTTCATATAAGGGTCTCCTTTCTTGCCCTGCCTAGAACACTCTGCTTATTGCAAGTAATTTCAGGGGCATGTGCAGGAATTTTAGCAGGAAGTGGTCTGGACTGTGACAGGTGATTTAGCAGGAAGTGGTCTGGACTGTGACGTGATTTAGCAAGGAGAGGTCTGGACTGACAGGTGATTTAGCAGGAAGTGGTCTGGACTGTGACAGGTGATTTAGCAGGAAGTGGTCTGGACTGTGACAGGTGATTTAGCAGGGAGAGGTCTGGACTCTGACGTGATTTAGCAGGGAGAGGTCTGGACTGACAGGTGATTTAGCAGGGAGAGGTGTAGACTGTAACAAGTGATTTAGCAGGGAGATGTCTGGACTGTGACAAGTGATTTAGCAGGAAGTGGTCTGGACTGTGACAGGTGATTTAGCAGGAAGTGGTCTGGACTGTGACAGGTGATTTAGCAGGGAGAGGTCTGGACTGTGACATGATTTAGCAGGGAGAGGTCTGGACTGACAGGTGATTTAGCAGGGAGAGGTGTAGACTGTGACAAGTGATTTAGCAGGAAGTGGTCTGGACTGTGACAGGTGATTTAGCAGGAAGTGGTCTGGACTGTGACAGGTGATTTAGCAGGGAGAGGTCTGGACTGTGACGTGATTTAGCAGGGAGAGGTCTGGACTGACAGGTGATTTAGCAGGGAGAGGTGTAGACTGTGACAGGTGATTTAGCAGGAACTGGTCTGGACTGTGACAGGTGATTTAGCAGGGAGTGGTCTGGACTGACAGGTGATTTAGCAGGAAGTGGTCTGGACTGTGACAGGTGATTTAGCAAGGAGAGGTCTGTACTGTGACAGGTGATTTAGCAGGAAGTGGTCTGGACTGTGACAGGTGATTTAGCAGGGAGAGGTCTGGACTGTGACGTGATTTAGCAGGGAGAGGTCTGGACTGACAGGTGATTTAGCAGGGAGAGGTGTAGACTGTGACAAGTGATTTAGCAGGGAGATGTCTGGACTGTGACAAGTGATTTAGCAGGAAGTGGTCTGGACTGTGACAGGTGATTTAGCAGGAAGTGGTCTGGACTGTGACAGGTGATTTAGCAGGGAGAGGTCTGGACTGTGACGTGATTTTAGCAGGGAGAGGTCTGGACTGACAGGTGATTTAGCAGGGAGAGGTGTAGACTGTGACAGGTGATTTAGCAGGAAGTGGTCTGGACTGTGACAGGTGATTTAGCAGGGAGTGGTCTGGACTGACAGGTGATTTAGCAGGAAGTGGTCTGGACTGTGACAGGTGATTTAGCAGGGAGAGGTGTAGACTGTGACAGGTGATTTAGCAGGGAGAGGTCTGGACTGACAAGTGATTTAGCAGGGAGAGGTCTGGACTGTGACAGGTGATTTAGCAGGAAGTGGTCTGGACTGTGACAGGTGATTTAGCAGGGAGAGGTCTGGACTGACGTGATTTAGCAGGGAGAGGTCTGGACTGAAGGTGATTTAGCAGGGAGAGGTGTAGACTGTGACAAGTGATTTAGCAGGGAGATGTCTGGACTGTGACAGGTGATTTAGCAGGAAGTGGTCTGGACTGTGACAGGTGATTTAGCAGGGAGAGGTGTAGACTGTGACGTGATTTAGCAGGAAGTGGTCTGGACTGTGACAGGTGATTTAGCAGGGAGAGGTGTAGACTGTTACGTGATTTAGCAGGGAGATGTCTGGACTGTGACAAGTGATTTAGCAGGAAGTGGTCTGGACTGTGACAGGTGATTTAGCAGGGAGAGGTGTAGACTGTGACAAGTGATTTAGCAGGGAGATGTCTGGACTGTGACAAGTGATTTAGCAGGGAGAGGTCTGGACTGTGACGTGATTTAGCAGGGAGAGGTCTGGACTGACAAGTGATTTAGCAGGGAGAGGTGTAGACTGTGACAAGTGAAGTTTATAGGGAAGTTGAGTGATGCTCCCTCGGAATATATATATATATATATATATTTTAATATACATACATACATACATATTAAAAATATTTTTTAACAAAGAGGGTTTCGATCCCAAATTAAACCCTTGTGCACGTACCTGATTCAAACTTGTGTAATACGGTAATTATTCTAGGCCCAGTCATCAATTTTTTAACTCAACAACTGCTTATCCTATAAGAAAACTGTGTCTCCATGTTTATTGTTGTGTGTGAAATGTCATTGTCCCACCAAAATGTTTGATAAAAATGTCAAATAATATTTAAGTGGTCTTTAGTTAGTCGGCAGAACATCTGATGAAATAAACCAAAACTCCCATCCCAACATTACCATACAGTTCCCCACAACTAATGCATTAAAAGTCATGATCTGTACACTTGGAGAATAATAAACGAGATACCACTTAATTATCAAATTTTATGACCCGAGAGAAATAATTTTCACTTGTTATGCACTTCAGCTGATGACAATAGGAAATTATTTCATGAGGGATATAAATTTGATTATAACCAGTAGTGAGTTTGTTATTCTATTTATTACCTCAGCTATTTTGTTTCTCTAAAATCATTTTATTTTTGATATCCATTCATGTTCTTTTATATAGAAATGATGTGAATATTGCTATTAATACTTTGTAGTTGATTGACATTCACAGATAACTTTCAGAAACCACCAAAGTTCTATGGGCTAATTTGACAGACATTGTCTTATTTCTGTATGAATTGAGCAGCGACAGAGCAGCTCCGAATTGTTAAGACTCATAGGTTGGAAATGTTTGTGAAACTGTAGGAGACAAGACAGAAACTAGAATAATTCCTTTTAGTGTGGGGGAATTACGACTTAGGTGTGCCTAATTTGGTGCATAGTTGTTGTCTGCAGATTGTGACTCTGTAGGGGATCCACATCACTATTCCACTGGGTGCCACATGGGAGATTATCGAGCAATTTCACAAATCCAACATGGCGGCCAAGATAGTGGCCAAATCTAACTATGCACCAAATTTTGCACACTTCGACCCCATTTGGCAACTGGACTGTTTACTGATTATCTATCTCAGGACCCCGTCACCAGTGAAGATCTGTGGTACTACCCAGTCCAGAGACACCTCCTCAAGTTTGCTGCTTCTGCATCGGTTCTCATTTTCATGGTAAGTTTTTACTTTTATTTGTAGTTTTACCGTAAAGACAAGTAGACAAGATATTTATTCAGTTACTGAAGCCACATGACCAAGATTATAACTAATTTTATAACAAATGAATCGTGTGCTACTTGTGTATCAATTATAATACATATTCAAACTGGCAGATTTAATTCTCTTCAGAAACAAAGCTATTCCTTTAACACACATCATATTTTGGGTGGAAATCAATAAATTTAATTTTTTTAATACAAGTACCTGTAAACATAAAGAGGTACATCAGGATTTTATGAAATGTCATGAGTAAAAAACCCTTATTTTTGACAAAAGCATGAAACTAGAACACATAATGCATCACACAATAGACATTTGGCATCTATCTGGACCTGTTAATAGAAGACATAACAGCGTCTGCATATGATGCATTATGTGTTCTAGTTTCATGCTTTTGTCAAAAATAAGGTTGTTTTACTCAGTGATTTCATTGTCTTCACATATTGTCTGGTAAATGACTGCTGTATTAAGACACTAGAGATTTCACACTTTACATAAATACCAGCCATGATCTAGGGTTTCTAAAATATTGACTACAATTTAAATTATGGTGGGGTTTTTTCACTGTTTTTCCCTTGATTACCCTGCCGCACACACACACTTTCTGAGCATTACTTGTATTCGGATGTTAGTCAGTGTTGTTGGTGTGAGATTATCTACCATGTTATGATGGATGTATGATGGTTGTCGACATGTGACTTCTGTTTTCATATCTGTCTGGTGTTAGTGCTGTTGGTGTGATTATCTACTGTGTTATCATGGATGTTGACACGTAACTTTTGTTTTCAGATCTGTCTGGCGTTAGCCAGTGTTGTTGGTGTGATTGTGTACTGTGTTATCATGGATGTTGACATGTTACTTCTGTTTTCAGATCTGTCTGATTTTAGCCAGTGTTGTTGGTGTGATTGTGTACCGTGTTATTATGGATGTCGACATGTAACTTCTGTTTTCAGATCTGTCTGGTGTTAGTCAGTGTTGTTGTTGTGATTGTCTACCATGTTATCATGGATGTCGACATGTTACTTCTGTTTTCAGATCTGTCTGGTGTTAGCCAGTGTTTTTGGTGTGATTGTGTACCGTGTTATCATGGATGTCGACATGTGTCCGAACCTCGGTGCTGCTGAATGTCTCCTTCTCACAACGGTTTTGTCCTCTGTGCTTAATGCAGTCTCCATTTTATTACTCGGAAAGGTATGACATCATCTAGGTTTGTACATTTCTAATACACACACCACAGTGTTAATTGTTCTCTCTGCTTAATCCTTGAAAACAGAAGTTACCCATATGGTTAAAAATATCTTGGTACATATCAAAGTGATAGTCCGACTAGAACGCAAAGTGGGAAACATGATGACGTCATCGATTGGCGTACAACAACCTTACAGGAATGCCAACCAAACAGTTTAGTGATATAAATTAAGATCCATTATGATTAATAAATAGGATATTAAACTGGCTACCATTTCGTATCATATTTATGTCCCTCGTAAAATAATTTTCATTGTTACTCACTAAAGCTCATAACAATTGAAAATTATCTCACTCAGGACATAAACATGAATCGAAATGGAAGCTCGTTTAGTATCCCATAAATCTAGATCTGTACATTTTTAATATAGACCACAGGTTTGGTTTCTCTGTTTATAATGATTGGACAGGTATGACATCATCTAGGTTTGTACATTTCTGTTAATAGACTACAGGTTTGTTCTCTCTGCTTATGATGGTTGGAAAGTTCTGGCATCATCAAGGTTTGTACATTTGTAATATAGACCACAGGTTTGGTATCTCTGCTTATAATGATTGGACAGGTATGGCATCTAGATTTGTACATTTGTAATATAGACCACAGGTTTGGTCTCTCTGCTTATAATGATTGCAAAGTTCTGGCATCATCAAGGTTTGTACATTTGTAATATAGACCACAGGTTTGTTCTCTCTGCTTATAATGATTGGAAAGGTATAACATCATCTAGGTTTGTACATTTGTAATATAGACCACAGGTTTGTTCTCTCTCTTTGTAATGATTGGAAAGGTATAACATCATCTAGGTTTGTACATTTGTAATATAGACCACAGGTTTGTTCTCTCTCTTTGTAATGGTTGGAAAGGTATAACATCATCTAGGTATGTACATTTGTAATATAGACCACAGGTTTGTTCTCTCTCTTTGTAATGATTGGAAAGGTATAACATCATCTTGGTTTGTACATTTGTAATATAGACCACAGGTTTGTTCTCTCTCTTTGTAATGATTGGAAAGGTATAACATCATCTTGGTTTGTACATTTGTAATATAGACCACAGGTTTGTTCTCTCTCTTTGTAATGATTGGAAAGGTATAACATCATCTTGGTTTGTACATTTGTAATATAGACCACAGGTTTGTTCTCTCTCTTTGTAATGATTGGAAAGGTATAACATCATCTTGGTTTGTACATTTGTAATATAGACCACAGGTTTGTTCTCTGCTTGTAAAGCTGCCTCTATTTTATTACTCTGAAAGACATCATCTAGTCTGTGAACAATTTTAATACACAGACCACAGAACTCTGTGTTCTCTCTGCTCAGTTAATGATGTCTCCACTTAAATTTACTCATGAGAAAGTACATATGACATCATGTAGGCTGGATACAGTTTTAATACACAGACCACAGAACTCTGTGTTCTCTCTGCTCAGTTAATGATGTTTCCACTTAAATATACTGATGAGAAAGTACATATGACATCATGTAGGCTGGATACAGTTTTAATACATAGACCACAGTTGTGTTCTGTTTGCTCAGAATCGTCCGCAGGAATGTTTCCAGTGAAGGGCGGCACATGGTGGCATATAATAAAGTATCGGCATAGTCAGACATGGTGCAAACATTAGGGAGCATTGGAGGGTTGCACTGAGAGACTGAAGCACCCAAATATTTAAGGGGGTCCAGGCACATTCTGGTCTGAAAAAGTTTGAAAACTAGATGTTGGAAAATGCAATTTCCTACATTCTATGAACAGAATTCATCATGACAAATGCAAATAAATTCAACACTTTTAATGCATTTTTTATGATGTATAACATCAAAAATGTGTGTGCATGTATACACACTGAATAGGCTACATATAAACACTAGTACAGTCATATACAAAATTGTTGGATCAAATGAAATATTTACTTACAATGCACAACTGTGCAATCCAGTTCAGTATTTAATTACAATTACAAATAATAATTGCAAACATGAATATTTATAAACAATTAATGGATAATTTTGCAATGAATAATTCATCATTTCAAATGCTGGTAATTAATGTTTACTTTATATAATGTATAGACAAATGAATCCACAATAAGCATGGATAACCAACATTACTTTTCCTCTATTTGTTTTTTTTCCAGCTTTATGACAAGTTGGCTATAAAGTTGACTGATTGGGGTATGTTTTTGAATTTAAATTTTGTTTCACCATGTACATCATGTATATTCTTGAACCAATAAACTAATTTCCTCTACAACTTAGTTTGGAACTATAAAGTTTGAGATTGGATTATATATACTACTCAAAAGAATTTAAGGGTCAGACGATATTTTCGACATTATTTTCTGAATGTCAATTATATTAGCTAGACCATAATGTCACGCATGGTATTGTTCCATTTTGACGAAAGTGGGTCTAAGCAACCCATAAATGAATTAAAATCCACTGTCATTGACACTGTCGACTAGTTCTAATGGCGAAAACATGCTTACATTTGCACGTAAATTAGGGCGAAAGCGAAAGGTCTGCTAAGTGCCCATAACTTGCTTTTTCACAAAGCGCTTCATTTGTACGCTTTGCACGTGTATTCCATGTTCCCAATGCCGAATTTCCGTATAATTGGAGCTTGCGTTCGTGTACGGTGCACACTCCAAATTCGACAATGGTACGACTTCAACTGACTATCGAAGATCGAGGAAGGGCTATTGCTTGGCTTCAGGATGGCAATACGCAAAGAAATGTTGCTCTGAGACTTGGTGTCAGTCAGAGTGTCGTTGGCCGACTGTGGCAACGGTACGAAGCAACGAATTCTGTTCGAAATCGTCCACGTTGGGGAAGTCCCCGAAGCACTACAAATAGAGAGGATCGCTACATCACCAATATGGCTCTACGTCAACGCACAACCACTGCACGCCGATTACGTGACAATCTGTGGACTGCGACTGATACTCGGTGTCTGATCAAACCATACACAATCGTCTGAGAGCCAATAATCTACGCTGCCGTCGCCAGGCTGTTCGACCACCACTCCTACCACGTCACAGAACGGCCAGACGTCACTGGTGCACGCTTCATCTGCGGTGGCAACGTGTTCAGTGGGGTCGAGTGATGTTCACTGATGAGTCCAGGTTTAGTCTCCAGTTCAACGACGGTCGGGTTCGTGTCTACAGACGTCCTGGGGAGCGCTTCACTGACGTTAACTTTAGACAACGTCACCGGTTCGGTGGTGGCAGCGTCATGGTGTGGGGTGGCATCTCTATCCACCACAGGACCCCTGTCTGTGGTGGATGGCAATCTGAATGGAATCCGCTATCTGAATGCGATTATCCGGCCGTTGGTTCTCCCAAGCCTTCAGCAGATTGGCGGTGGGGCAGTTCTGCAGGATGATAATGCCAGACCCCACCGCGCCAGGGTGGTAACGGACTTTCTCAGACAACAAGGTATCGCCAGGATGGATTGGCCAGCATATTCGCCTTAATTGGCCCCAATAGAGCACGCCTGGGATGAATTAGGCAGGAGAGTTCGGGATAACCATGCCCCTCCGGCCAACCTTCATGATCTGGGTCAACTTCTTATGGCAGAATGGCAGACCATTCCCCAAGAGTTCTTCAGACGTCTGATCAACAACATGAGGCAACGAAGTGTCGAGTGTATTCGCGCCAGGGGTGGATTCACACACTATTAAACGAATGTTCTAATGTGTAAAATCCATGTTTGACAACCTTCAACTTTGACAGCATGTCATGTGACTTTCTTGTATACAGTGACGTTTATTTGTGGGTTTTTGTAAATATGGAACAATAAAAAAAAAAATTGGTGTAGTTTACATCATCAATCTAATACACTCTGAAACTTATTTGGTAATAAATTTTTGACCCTTAAATTGTTTTGAGTAGTATATATATGTACACAAAAGCAATTGACATTCATTGTTAGTTTGGGTTGGTTTTGTGTGTGTGTGTATGTCTGTGTTGGTGTGTGTTGGTGTGTGTAGGGGTGCGTGTTTGTGTTTGTGTGGGTGGGGGTGTGTGTGTGTGGGTGTGTTTGTGTATGGGTGTCAGTGTGTGTATGGGGTGGGTGGGTGAGTGGGTGTGAAGGTGGGTGTGGATGTGGTTTTGGGTATTTTGGGGGGGAGGGGTTAATATGAGTGAGAGAGAGAGAAAGAGTGTGAATGAATGAGTGAGTGAGTGAGAAAGATAGAGAGAAATTGAGTTAGAAATAAAGCACATATTCAAGAATCATATTGAAAGAAATAAAATATGCTGTCTACATTTTCAGAAAACCATCGGACTGAAACCCGCTACAATGATGCTCTCATCATCAAACTGTTTGGTTTTCAGTTTGTCAACAGTTATACATCATGTCTTTATATTGCATTTTTCAGAGGGGTAAGTACTTTCCTGACATACAGAGAATTACTAAGGAGATTGTGGTTCCACATTTATTGTCTTACACATCACCCATTATGTCCATACACCAAAGACTTTTTTCCCCAACGTAACCTGACCTCAAACTATAATGACATTTTCCGCCTAAGTCAGATGATTTTTTAGCAATCCTATTGGCTGTTAGATATTTGGACCAGTCTACTATCTTAGGAGGGAAATGCCATTAGTTTGAGGTCCGGTTAAGTATTCACGAAGAAAGAAAATGATTCAAGTTTTCTACAATCTTTTTATACCAATATTCAATCTTTAATTTAAAATTAAATTATTTCCTGGTTTTTGTTCTGCAATAAAAGTATAACAGTTGTGGCATACAATTAAGTATTTAATATATAATTGATAGTTGTTTGTAGTTATAACAATTGTTTGTCATATTTTTTTTAATGAATTGATCGATGTATAACAGTCACAAATTAAAAAAAAAAAAAAAATCTACACTTCACAATTATTTTTTTTACAATCTGTGACTGTTATAGACAGTCAGACCTCGTTACAACGACCATTGTTACTTATATATGACATTTACGCCATCTGACCACAACTTGTCAGGAACAAACGTACATCAATGTTATTCTGTTCATTAATTACACCAGAATTCACACCTTCCGACACCGACAAAGCAAATTAGGAACAAACATACTTCAATGTTATTCTGTTCATTACACCAGAATTCACACCTTCCGACACCGACAAAGCAAATTAGGAACAAACATACTTCAATGTTTCTGACACCAGAGTTCACACCTTCCGAACCGACAAAGCAAATTAGGAACAAACATACTTCAATGTTATTCTGTTCATTACACCAGAGTTCACACCTTCCGACACCGACAAAGCAAATTAGGAACAAACATACTTCAATGTTATTCTGTTCATTACACCAGAGTTCACACCTTCCGACACCGACAAAGCAAATTAGGAACAAACATACTTCAATGTTATTCTGTTCATTACACCAGAGTTCACACCTTCCGACACCGACAGAGCAAATTAGGAACAAACGTACATCAATGTTATTCTGTTTATTACACCGGAATTCACACCTTCCGACACCGACAAAGCAAATTAGGAACAAACATACTTCAATGTTATTCTGTTCATAACACCAGAATTCACACCTTCCGAGAGCAAATTAGGAACAAACATACTTCAATGTTATTCTGTTCATTACACCGGAATTCACACCTTCCGACACCGACAGAGCAAATTAGGCACATACATACTTCAATGTTATTCTGTTTATTACACCGGAATTCACACCTTCCGACACCGACAGAGCAAATTAAGAACAAACGTGCTTCTGATGTCTGAAAACACCTCTTTACAATGATGTAATAACATAATTACAGATGATGTAGCACGTTGGCAGTAGTACGTACAGCCATTTGACATCCTGGATCTCATCAGTGTCACATGATGTCCAAGTTACCAGTGTTGGCTAAATTTGTAGACGTGGATTGCTTTTGAAAATAAGCCTTTAGTCATTCAATTTAGGGAGTCCACGAGTCCAAATTATTGGACTCTATTACTCGAGGATCAAACTCGACCCGGACCCGAGTATCCGAC
Organism: Gigantopelta aegis; assembly: GCF_016097555.1. NCBI lineage: Eukaryota > Metazoa > Mollusca > Gastropoda > Neomphalida > Peltospiridae > Gigantopelta > Gigantopelta aegis. Next base: position 100,808,994 of record NC_054704.1, on the reverse strand, counting down.
ACTTACACTAGATGATGATGAGATTAAAGAATAAAGTAAAATAGCATTATGCATCTTAATCCTAGTGCTGAACATGGATGCCAAATCATGCCATTGTATTACATTTATAAACTGGTTGATATGTTCAGTGTTGTGATGGACTGTTTAAAAAGAGAAACTAGCTCATGATCATACAATTATTGTGTAACTTATATCGTTGATTATCTACTGCTGAAATTATTGTTCAATATTTTTCATTGTATTATAGTTGATCATTGTATTCCACCTTGTACGGGTACTCGAGTCCCGTGAATGGACTCGAGTCTTGCTAGACTCGACCCGAGTACTCGAGTACTCGTGGAGACCCTAATTCAATTAAAGGATTAACTTCGAACAATCAAATCTACTAGTTCTATGGCATTTTGTAAAACAAGTAGTTACCAATAGTAGATGTCTTTAACCAAGAAAGGACAGTGAATGCACCTTGATTAATAATAATATATTTAATAATGGTCTGTCATTGATCCGCGTCAGTGGGCTATTTCTCATTCCATCCAGTGCATCACGACTAGTATATCAAATGCCAAGCTTTGTGCTATCATGTCTGTGTATAAAAGATCCCTTGCTACTTATGAAAACATGTAGCGGGTTTCCTCTCAAAATGTTTGACACCCAATAGCTGATGATTAATAAATCAATGTGATCTAGTGGTGTTGTTAAACAAAATACGTTTTTATAATGTCAATTTCAATATAACGACAGTTTCGATATAACGACGAAGTGACCCAGGGACGAATGTGGTTGTTGTAACGAGATCTGACTGTACATCAATACAAATTTTTAAAATGACAAATATTTCTGATATACATGTATATCTATATATCCTATAACTTACCCATGATATCCATGTCATAAACCCATGTGATAATTTACTGTATTAACCCGGTTAATAATGGTATGCAAATTTGTAAGGTCTGTGGGTAATGTCTTGCTGTGAATAGGTCATTTTTTTACAAGCCAACAAGACCTGTATACCTGAATGTAACGTTTAATTGCAATGATTTAGCTAAAGTGCGTGACGTCAAAATATTCGTCCTAATTGTGATGTTGTCATATTATCGATGGCGGGGACTTTAGTACTGTGATTTACTAAAAAACGGAATTAAAATGTTATTTTAGAAGTGTTACAGGATAAATAGAATTCGCTACTTGTGTTTTTTAATATGTCAAATATCAACCTCGTCTAGTTAATAGGTATTTGTCGAGGCAGAATACTGATTAACATAGACTCGGTTGATATTTTGCATATTTAAAAATACTCGTGATGAATCCCCTATATATCTGCTTGTCAGCGGTTTGATGATATTGGTGTGCTTGGTTGAGGCTCCAGCTACAGAGACAGCTGTTCTTGTTACAATATTTGTATACATGTACATATTTCTACTTGTCAGCGGTTTGATGTGCTTGGTCGAGGCTCCAGCTACAGAGACAGCTGCTCGGGGACATGCATGTCGCAACTCTCCTTCCAAGTTCTCGTGTTGATGATCCTCAAGCCATTCCCCAAGTTCTTCAAAGATATTATTTTGCCGTAAGCCTATCATTCTTATTACCTTCTCTAGTCACTTACTGTTATAGCAAAAATTACATTTGATAGTTAATGTACAACAAGAAAATTAACAAATATGAATTGTTCCTTTCACATGTAAATACATTTTGGTATCACCTTAAAAAAAAAAAAAAAAAAAAATATCTTGTCATAACATCAGTACTGTTAGCATTAGACATAAATATTCAAATTAAAGCACATGTTATTTGCTTTAATAATATTTGGTATGTACCAGTATGCAGAATACATTGCATTTTCATATACGTCTCTGAGAGTATGACAATTTGGGATTCCAGAGATATAGGATCTGTGAAGGTATATCGAACTGGGGATGCATGAAGCAGCAACATTTGAGGATGAAGCTCAGTTAGGCTTTCCCCAATTTGTATTCTGAAAACCAGTTAAAATGTGTGTCTGGATATCCATATATTTTGATAGAATTCACACCACTGCCCATGCACCTATGAAATCAACTTTCTACTAGTCATATATATGTTCAAATACAATCATTTGATAAACACTGCATGTTATTACAGTGTTATAATGTACCATATTTGTCTTTTCAAAGATTTGTTAAAAAGCGCTGGCGACGACGTCCCAACTGCTTACGTTGTCGTAAGAACCAGGTGGACGAGACGTCGCAGGATAAGATGAACGGTTCAAATCCTCGTCACCAGACATTCATGGAGAACGAGAGGCTGAAACCCGACCTGGGCGACTTCACTCTTTCTGAGTACACGGAGAAAGTCATCATGTATGGATTCCTTATGGTGAGTTGTTTGTTTTAATTTGTATTAGTAGTTCCCTACTGATTTGTCACCATCCTTCCATCTGTCTGTCTGTCCCACTTATAGGTTTTTTGGTATTACCTCAAAATATTAAGCTGACATTTTGTGTTTGACTTTCCTGACCCAATACTTATTTTTCACAGAGTTATGGCCCTTGAACTTAGGAGTTGTTGGGCCAAGTAGGAGACATGTATTGCTTTCTGCACCTTTTTCTTTGCAATGGCTCAAGGTATTGGGTTAAAATTGTGTGTATAGCTTTATCATGTACTGTTACAGATCAAGTTTGACTATTATGGTGATTTTCCCATTTTTCACTGTTATGATCCTTGAACTTTATGATAGGCGTTATGACAGTTTGTTGGGCCCATGCAGTAGAGGACATGGATTGTTTTAGGGTGTATACTACCAAATCAGATCCCATAGACGACAATAGTAACATGTGCCTAAAACCCTTACCTGCAGCGTATCAATTTATATAAATGCCACAGATAGAAATACTACCACCCCTCACCCTTAAAGTGAATCAGAAAAAATTGGAGGTTAAGTTGCTAATTTCTGAGATAACTACCCTAGTGCCACACAAAATTTGAGTTGTTTTTTTCACAGCTACAAGGCTACTTGACACAGTGGTACTAGATGAAATAAAATTGCATACATGTTTTGCCCAGATGAAACTATTTTATTTTACAACCAACACATTCACATTTATCACCAATCACAGGACTTGTGGTGTTCACTTCTCTATCAAAAGTTGAGTGCACCTCGAACTTTGACCCAGCCGGAAGTTATTTGGTTTAGTGCTACCAATAGCAGTTTTTATACTCTCAGAATGCTTGTTTTGATATATTGTTTAATTATATCTTGCTTTAATTAAGCTGAGCCCAAACCAAACTCCTAAAAGCCTGTGAATGTTATTACTATTTAGAAATATAAAAACCAGTTCTGTGACTCGTTGTTTCAGCTGTTTGCTGCCTCATTCCCATTGGCACCATTGTTAGCCCTGATCACCGTGTGGATCGACATCCGAGTGGATGCCAAACGAATCCTGTGGTGGTACAGGAGACCAGTGGCCTTCATTGCTCAAGATATTGGTATTTTATTTTTAATTTAATTTTATTTTTTTAATATTATGACCACATACCTTTATCAAAGTTTGTATTTTTTATAAAGGCTTATGACTGCAACTTGAGGAAGGAAGTTGACTTTACTTAATGGCGGTACATGTAATTTTTATCCATTTGGATGAGGACCTAGCTCAGTTGGTAGAATGTTCTCCTGAGGTGCTTGTATCATAGGATCGAACCGTCTTGGTGGACCCATTCTTTCACTGGGTTTCTTCCTGTCCCAACTAGTGCTCCATCACTGGTATATCAAAGGCCACAGTATCCATCACTGGTATATCAAAGGCCACAGTATCCATCACTGGTATATCAAAGGCCACAGTATCCATCACTGGTATATCAAAGGCCACAGTATGTGCTGTGGAAAAATGTAGTTGGTTTTGTCTAAGACTGCATGTAAAACATTACCAAATATTTGACATCCAATACACGTAGCTGATGATTATTACATCAATGTGCTCTAGTAGTGTAATTAAACAAAACAACTTTTAAACTTTCAAACCATTTTATAAAAAAAACAATTATTTGTTATAGTATGAGATACATGTATGTAATCAACACAGCAAAATATTGCTTTGAATTTTTCATGTCAAAAACAAAATGAAGTTTTGAAAGATTATGATTTTAATATTGGAAATCTGATACATCTTGTTGTTATAGAATATGGCTGGAACGAGGAATAGCCCAATGGACCCACCGACAGGGATCAATCCCAAATCGACCACACATCAAGCCAGCGCTTTATCACTGGGCTACGTCCCGCCCCATACCATTTAGTTTGACTACATTTATAAAATTGGTTAAACTTTTAAACTTTTATTCAAGTTAATTTTTATAAGAATGTTGAAGCTATAAATAAATGTGCAGTTTGTTGTGACATGTATTTCAGCTGGGTTATTATTGGTAGAAGAAGAACACATTTTTACTGAAGTAGGTTCACCTACAAATATCATATTTTTTTATTATAAACAGCGTCTGAGTTTGGATATTGATGTTTTGAATTTTGTTTTGCATAAATATACTCAACAACATTAATTAAGAGCCAGTAGATATTTTCTTCATTTTTCTTTTATGTGGTACAAAATACTAATATAACTACTACAGGCATGATGTGTGTGTGCATCACTGGTCAACATTTACTCAAACAATATTTAGAAATCATCTGTGATCAAACCTTACCAACATTATACATGTGGACCAAAATGTCTACTACATGTAGCCCGTAATTAATTTTGTTGAGTATACATGTACACATATAATGCAACAAATACAAAAAGAATAAGATGAAAATCTAGATAATGGTAATGCATTTTACTTTTGCAGGAATGTGGTATGACATTTTGACGTTTGTTAACTTTGCTGGAGTTTTGTCAAATGCCTTCCTCATTGCCTTCACGTCTTCTTGGGGCCAAGGTTTCTCACTACAGGAAAAACTTTGGATTGTCATTGGCTTTGAGGTAAGCATATCAAATACAGAAGATTCATCTGTGGTTTCAGATCTCGATCATGCAGAATGATTTCTGTCTGGATGTCAGATACATCAGATGTTTTGTTTTATACTTTACTGTTTCTCTCTCTCATACACTTCATACAAACAGGTGTCGTTAGTGATCATTAATTCTAACTGCAATTTGTAATTGGGTTCAAATACTTAAAATCAATCCCCATGGGTAGATGGGGTTGTGATGGGATTACATGCAAACCCATGAGGAATATAGTTTTAACAAATAACGTATTGCATCCACTTTGAAAAAATAAGTGATTTTAGCAGTTGCGGTTTAAACCTTCAAAGGCAAAATGTACCCCACCCTAACCCACTCCAACATTCTCTCTCTCTCTGTCTCTCTCTCTCTCTCTCTCTGTCTGTCTCTCTCTTTCTTTTCATTCAGGGATATTCCACTAAATTATCATTATTTATGATTACAAATATTTACATTTATATTGTCACCAATATTGTTTGTATTATGGAGAGGGCCTATATAGTAAGTAGGAAAACGTGTGCCCAATCTAATGACACCACTAGAGCACATTGATTTATTAATCATCGGCTTTTGGATGTCAAACATATGGTTATTTCGACAGTGATAGAGATGAAACCCGCTACATTTTTCCATTAGTAGCAAGGGATCTTTTATATGCACCATCCCACAGACAGGATAGCATATACCACGGCCTTTGATATACCATTCGTGGTGCACTGGCTAGAGCGAGAAATAGCCCATTAGGCCCACCGACGGGGGTCGATCCTAGACCGGCCACACATCAAGCGAGTGTTCTGACTGGGTTATGTCCCACCCTCATTTGTTTTTAAATGCAATGAAATATGTTTCAATCAATCAATGTGACCTCTTTCAAAATTTGGTTAGGATAAAGTTTTCTTACAGTTCATACATGATCACATTTCATCTTGATTATTGGTGCCTGTATATTTTAAAGATGTCACATGTTGGTTATATATCTGCATTTCTAGATTTTTATTTAGTTTAAACTCTGTTGGGTTAATGTTTGGCCTGAGTCTAAACTCTAAATTGCTTTATAAGCATGAGTCATTTGCCATATGAAAAGCTTTTTAAATTTATCTTTATCTTACATTTGTTTTTTGTTTTTTGTTTTTTTTGTTTTTTTTTTGTTTGTTTTTTTTAAACCGGCCTCGGTGGCGTCGTGGCAGGCCATCGGTCTACAGGCTGGTAGGTACTGGGTTCGGATCCCAGTCGAGGCATGGGATTTTTAATCCAGATACCGACTCCAAACCCTGAATGAGTGCTCCGCAAGGCTCAATGGGTAGGTGTAAACCACTTGCACCGACCAGTGATCCATAACTGGTTCAACAAAGGCCATGGTTTGTGCTATCCTGCCTGTGGGAAGCGCAAATAAAAGATCCCTTGCTGCCTGTCGTAAAAAAGAGTAGCCTATGTGGCGACAGCGGGTTTCCTCTAAAAACAGTGTCAGAATGACCATATGTTTGACGTCCAATAGCCGATGATAAGATTAAAAATCAATGTGCTCTAGTGGCGTCGTTAAAGAAAACAAACTTTACTTTACTTTTGTTTATTTTAATTTAATCTATCATATATTTTGTTTAATGCCAGTAAATCCAAAAGCAAAGAATACATGTATATAATTAATAAAACTTTTTGTCTTCTGTTTCCAGCATATTGTGTTTGTACTTAAGTTCATCCTGGCCTACATGATTCCAGATGTACCAGCCGAAGTACGACTGGCAATTCGACGAGTGAGATTTTACCATTTGTACTGTACATTGTATCTCTCTGTGGATTACGATTACTTGACATATATAATATATATAGAGATACTAAATGAGCTTGCCTGTCATACCATTTTTATGAAATGAGTGAACAATTTTGGTATCAGATACCAACACTGTTCAAACATGTTTTATAAAAATGGTACGACAGGCAATCTAATTTAGTATTTTATTTATTACAAAACAACCGCAAACAAGCCGCAATTTATAAGTAAGCAGATGTCGGGACCTGCTACATGTTATTTTTCAACGAATTGGGTCAGCAAGTGATCTATGTCACAGGTAAACTTAAATTATGTCACAGTGAGCAATGAGACTTCATCAGTGTACAGTTTAGATTTTGGCGCAGAGCTTGCATTAATGAGGTTTTTAAATTCACAATAATGACTGAATTGTTGATCTACCACCTAGCAAAG
>NC_054704.1:100771819-100796819 GCF_016097555.1 Gigantopelta aegis | reverse complement strand
TTAGATTTCCTTGTAAAGACAGCATTAACACTATAAAACGGTTGCTTTCTTTTTGCCCATTATATACATTTAAAAGCATAATGTTGTTAATTAGAATGATACTTTCTATTTTCTGGATATCCTCTGTCATTTAAATATAAATGATTAAATACATGTACAGTCAATAAATGCCTTTGGATAAAGTAAAATTAAAGTTTGCTTCAAGTAAACATGTTATGTTACATTTCCACTTTCTGGACCCTATATATGTTTAAAGATCTATACAGAGCTTGAAATTGTGGCCTGTAAAAAGTGAAAAGAAGTCTATTTTTAAATCTTGCAAGTGAAATAAACATTCACCTGCTAAAATTAACTAAATATTGCGTCATTTTTAAAAAACCCAGATGTACATACAATCATCTCATCTTGTATTTAGCTGAGGCCGAGCTCATAATTCTATTACATTTTAATTTTATAATGCTCTAAACTACATATCAGAGGTCTTAAGTTTCCACACACTGTCCCAAACCCTACATTCACGTTGTGCTGACTTATTTCCAGCAGGCCATTTTTGTTTCACAGCAGGCCATATTTCTTTTGGCCTGCTATTTAAAAACAAAATAATGGCAGGCCATATTTTGCTTCATATTTCGAGCCCCGATATAATTCTAGTAGGTTTCGATTATAACTTGAATTTTGTCATGGATTTGCAGAAGTTTAGTCATCATAATGAAGTAGTACTGTTTGGTTAAAGTGTATCAGATTTCCTTAATTTCTATATTGTCAATGGATGACATTTATATTTGCTATGGGTGTTCCGCAAATGCATTTGGAGCCACTACTAGTACTATTACCATATGGATTTTTAAAAAAGATTTTGTATATCTGTTGGAGCCCATATATGACTGCTTGCAGTGGGTTAACTCTGATGGTGATTGAGTGGTTAACCACATTGTTGGACATAGTTCATGTAGGTGACCTGTTGGAGCCCATATTTGACTGCTTGCAGTGGGTTAACTCTGTTGGTGATTGAGTGGTTAACCACATTGTTGGATATAGTTCACATAGCTGAGCTGCATGGTGAGAGCCGTTTTCTTGAACTTCAGTTGGATATAGAGTATGTATCATTATAATTATCATTATCACTACCATGATCACCATCATCATCAATATGTTTGGTATCAATTGTACTGCTACTGTTCTCTCTCTATTTTTGTCTCTGCCTATTCCTCCTTCTTTGTTGGCCTCTGTTTTTTTTTTTCTCTTTCTCGCATGCTCTGACTTGCATTATTACCATGTGCATATTTTACATGACTTCCGATTGGATAATTTTACGTCACGTGTGATTCCATTTGAGGTCATACTGCATTGCTCTGTGGTTTTGCAACCCTACAAATTATGATATTGCACTATTTTCGGTATAAAATTAGCATTATCGGTTTGCTAGACAAAATTTGGAAATTGTAGCATGTTCCAGATGACTACTTGTAAATAGGCCTTGTTTGTGTATTTATTTTTTATCAAATGATTTAAGTAATAAAACAATTGTGGCACTGTGCATGATGAGACAAATATGATGTTTTATGGAGTGTAAAAAATAAATAACAATCACAGCCTCTGGACTGGGTCCATGTTATTTGTGTTCCTCCTTAAAACATATTGGTCTTATCACAGTGTCATGTATTTGCTTATTATCAATGTATCATTATTACAATGTATTTAGTTCTTTAATTGCAGTAATGCATCAATATATTGAGCTGTAAGTTTGTTTATCTTTATTATGTAGAGATACAGATCATGTTTGTATTTCATGGGGATTCCCCATTTTTTTACATTTAGGTTGTGACCCTTGAAATTAACAGCTTTCTGGACTTTCTGCAGTATGTCAAGATATGTTTTATGTAGAGTTGCAAATAATGTTTGAGATTTTAACACTCTTTGACAGTGCACTGTTGATGGAGTTGGATCCATTAAATTTTACTGAGGAAATATTACAATCATTATAACATGACAATTTTCAGAACAATTCTTTACAATGCTTCAAGATATTAACCTGAAATCGTGTGTATAACTTTAACATATTGAACTATACAGACCGAAATTGTGTTTCATGTTAATTAATGGGTCCCTTTTTGACAGCATAATTGATTGAATGTGCACTGGAACTTCATAGTGATGCAATCAGTAATATAACATTTCTGAGAGAGTAATGTTGTGTGAATAGAATATAACCCTCATAAATGTTATATTCATAACGTACTGAACACCATTGAAAATGCACAACACACTTTTCTGTGTTTACATATATGTAGCTATCGCATGTGTGAGGTTACTTTAAAACACACAGTGACCCTAACCCTTGACAAGGGTCCCTTGTACATACAATGTTGGGTTTATTTATTGCCTTTGAGAATACGTCTGTCCCACATACAGTTTTCCAGATGTTTTTTTTCACATTGTCTTGAGATAGTGAGCTGAAATATGGTGTATACATATAGCTTTATCATGTTCTGTTACATATCAAGTTTGACTTTCATGACGAATTACCGTACCCATTTGTGACAGAGTTATGACCCTTTAACTTAGGAGATTTGGAAATTTGTTTTTCAGATATTTTTTTCAGAATTGCATCAAGATATTATTGTGAAATTTTGTGTATATATTTATCGTGTACTGTCAAGTTTGAATTTCAAGGCATGGTTATGGCCCGTGAACTTAAGAGATATGAAAAAGTGTTGAGCTCGGTAGAGGACATGTATTGCTTTAGCAGTACTCCCAGAATGCTTATTTATTTTTCTTGTCCTTTTTAGAACTACAAATCTGATTTGTGTATTTTCAGTGGAGTATATTACATCCCCATGAAAATTAGTTGATCCTGGCTGTCTCAGGTGACATGCATGTACTAGCAATACTCAGAATGCTTGGTATAATATGCATCTGGGTCTGTCCATTCTATTTATAACACAACAGTCAAGTACTTGGTATCAAATGTAGTTAGGCCTAATGCATTGTTTTTATTATCATTCAAATAATGGCTTATACTTTGTACAGAGAAACCTCTCTTAAACAGCACACCCACAGGACCAAGTAAAAAGTCTGTTTAGGTTATGCACACTCTGTACTGATATTTAAAAAGGGACTGAAAAAACCCCTCTGGTTTAGAGAGGGTCAGGTTTTGAGGGATTTTAGAGTATTAGATTAATTTGTGAACCGACACTTTAAATGCTTACTTTTGATTTTTAATTTGTTTTCTATGATTCAGTCATGCATCCGATGTAATTGAAGAGAATGATGATGATGCTGGAGGTGGTAGTGGTGGTGGTCAGGGCGATGTCCAGCAACAACGGGAGGCTAGTCCAGACAGAGCTAGGTCTGATTCTAGAACTGATTGTCACAGAATTCCGTGTGCTTCTATTTTGACCTGTACTTACAATCCTTCAATTTTGACCTATACTTACAATCATTCTTCTGTTGCTGGACTTAAATCATTCTTCTATCACTGCACGTACAATTGTTCATCTGTCGCTGCACTTATAATTGTTCTTCTGTCGTTGCACTTATAATTGTTCTTCTGTCGCTGCTCCTTCTGTCGCTGCACTTATAATTGTTCATCTGTCGCTGCACTTATAATTGTTCATCTGTCGCTGCACTTATAATTGTTCATCTGTCGCTGCACTTATAATTGTTCTTCTGTCGTTGCACTTACAATTGTTCTTCTGTCGCTGCTCCTTCTGTCGCTGCACTTATAATTGTTCTTCTGTCGCTGCCCAGACAATTATACACTCTTTAAATCAACTGATTTTCAGTTCATGGAGCAAACTTCCTGTTGCCCAGACAATTATACACTCTTTAAATCAACTGATTTTTAGTACATGGAGCAAACTTCCTGTTGCCCAGACAAGTATACACTCTTTAAATCAACTGATTTTCAATTCATGGAGCAAACTTTCTGTTGCCTAGACAATTATACACTCTTTAAATCAACTGATTTTCAGTACATGGAGCAAACTTCCTGTTGCCCAGACAAGTATACACTCTTTAAATCAACTGATTTGTAGTACATGGAGCAAACTTTCTGTTGCCAATACAATTATAATCAACAGACTTTTAGTACCTGAAGCAAATTTTCTTTTACCCAGATAATTATTATATGATTCCCATTTTCAAGTTCATCTGAAATGTATATATGTAATTGTGATGCAGTATTTTTGCTTTAATTTTTTTTATTGGATAAAACAGTATGTTTGTATCGTAACATAGTGCAAATATAATGTACTTTTTGTTCGTTTTGTTTTGTGGGTGTGTAAAAGGTATGGTCGATCATAATGAGTTTTGTTACTATTTTAATATATATACATTTTTCATTTTTTAAATAATTTATTTGATGAATAATGTGCTTTTGTTTATTTGTATAATGGCTGTGAAATAGACAAGATGTAAAGTGCATTCATGTATTTATTGATAAAACAGGGTTATATATATATATATATCTATCTATATATATATATATATATATATATATATATATATATATATATATATATATATATATATATATAATCTGTTGACTTTCAGGGATGTGAGAGCTATGCGGAAATGCAGAAATGCGCTTTTCCATTTTGTCTAAAAAACACCCACCTAAACATGATGTTCAATGCTGTTGACTACACAAGGTTCATTTGCATGTTTTCACGGTTTTAAGTTTATGATGTGTGCCTTATATTATAAGTTATAACCAGTTTAGATTTGTTAGCGTTGAATGCAATTTTTGGCAGTTCCAGGGGTTGCAACAACAATTTTCCTTCAGGGGCCCTTTTAGTGGCCCCTGCACACCGGCCACAGTAAGCTAATTTGTTCCAGCCGTTCTCACATCCCTGGACTTTAGCCAACCCTTTTAGGGGGGTTTCATTTTTTTAATTATATATATATATATATATATATATTTTATTTACTAATATCAATGCAGTCATAGTTAATGCTGAGATTGTGATTGAGTAATGGTTTATGTGTTACTTAATGCATTGTGTTTTTGATAATTTATAGTGACTCTGAAATATCAAAACTTGATACTGATAGGAGGTTGTCAACATCTTACGTGTCTGACCGGTAACGTTTAAGAAACTCCTTATTATTTTGATACACATGTACTAACATCAAATATGCCATTAGACTGCATTTACAGAATCATATATCAATGAAAACCATTTATTAGTGCTAATATAATAATAATAATACTCGCTAGACATTGCTGCTTTAAATAATAATTATAATGGTTAATCATTATGGTTGTCTAAATACTCTTAGCATGCAGGTATGTAATATATTATACATGTACATGCATTGTACAATATTCTCTTATTTCCAACTATATGACTGCTTATGCTGCTTGTTAAATACTTTATGCCATTTTATAATACTTGCACTTGTAGTTAAATCACAAAATGCTATGTGACAGGCTTTCATTGTTGAGGAGTGTGATCACTCCCATGTGCCATCACACCTGTAAGATGAACTTGTTGAGCTATGTAAAATCGATCCACTGGAGAACTCTAAACATTATTATATCATTATATTCACAATTTAAAACTCACTCCTCTGTAACTCTCCTGACTAAATCTAGGGCATGATATATCACTCTTCTAGATGTTTGAAACATGATATACAATATATATGTAAACTGCATTTTAAATATATTTAGCACTATCTCAACATGGTTAAATTGTCTGATTTACCTTGTATGCACTGTTGTTCTAGATTTTTGTTAAATATTTTGAAGTTATATTATTATGTTACAAATGTAGCTGCACATGCATGGATGGAAATGAGCTTTATTATTTATCATTTATTATATTACTGAAATGTAACAATTCAGTGTAGTTACATATAGTTTTGGTCTTTCGTATTTTACTTATTATTTTCTTGTTTATTTATTCATTCATTTTTAATTTTTGCTGAAGCATAATACATGTGACAGTGGGTGAATGTGCTTTTTCTTTATTTAAATATCGTACATTTTGCAGATATTAAGACTTGATTTTATACCCTTATTTGTGAATGTTAAACTGAATACAATGTCTTTCAATAATGTTTGCAATAAGTAATATTTTCACATAGTGTTTACTTGTATATGAATATATGCCAGTTATATATGAATATGTGCCAGTAAACATGGACAAATTAGGAAAAGTACATTAAATGGTATTATAATAGTTTATAATTGTGTTTTCTTTTCTTAATAAATCTTACTTTCTATGATAATTGATACCGCTGTATTTTTGTTGCCATTGTGAGGTGAAGAAATAGACATTTACAGTTATCTGCTGAATTGCTTTATACACAAATATTTACCTGTCAGTATTCTAACTGATTTATTTGAGGGTGGATTGTTTTAATGCAACAATCATTAATATTTGTAAAATAGCACTTTTTTAGTGCTTTTGTTGTTTGCCAAGCATAGAGCAGTTGGGTGACTGGTTGTGTTATATACATGTGTTATATACATGTGTTATGTACATGTGTTACGAGTTCCCTTCAGTCTTGAATGAATGCTACATGTACATATAGTGTTATATAAATTAGTTCCAATATGCAGCAAGTGTACATACATGCATTTGTTTATAAATGATTCCAAATGAGATTTTAGAATCAGTATACCAGAAGCAAAATGTAAAAAATAATGCAGTATCTATATTAATATTGTAAGACACTGAATTGGTTAATACAGCTAGCGTATGTGAAAATCTTGTCTCTTTGCATGCTCATAACTAATGCTATTTCATACTGATCCGTAAAGGTGGGTGGATATCACATTTGTAGTTTTGCTGCATTATGCATTCATTGATTTTCCGTTTACCTTTACCATAGTTTGACACCCAATTGCCGATGTATTTATCGTGCTGGGGTGTTGTTAAACATTCATTCATTCATAGATTTTCACACTTAACAGGTTGTAAAAGTTTCCATATAAACATGCATGTTGTATGCTTCTGAATGTTTGTATTTTAATTAGTTTTGTAACTAATTTTTTACAGAAAGAGGGGATTAACTTATAGCTGTAACTAAAAAAAATTCTTATTTTTTGTTGTAAACATTTATTTTTAAAAATTTAAACAATATTTAATGACATAAAAATACTTGAGTATTTGTTTTGAATACCCCCCAGAAAATTAAGGAAAAACAAAACTGATATCTACTGGTCCTGATAAAGCCAAAAGTAATAAGTGAATATATGTTTTCTGTCTTAACATATCATCAGGCTGAGACTTTTCATTCAGCTTTGGTACAGTTCATATATAATCAATAGAATGAAAGTTGGAAATGGTGGTCGTTGTGTTGTATGTCTCGTGTAATGTATGGTCTTGATTTGATGATCATGTCTGTAATTCATCCACATGGCAGCAACCTCCTGAGGAAGCAGTCTGCTGAAGTGGATACGGGTTTCAAGGAAGAACACGAACTGCAACAGCAACAGTCATGTGAGAAGTTTTATCTTTATAGACAAAATTGAATCTGTTATCATGCATGATCATGCTTCAACCATAGCTGAACAAAAACATCATTGTTCTGTAGTTGATGTATTGTATATTTGTAACAAAAAGTCCATCATTGTCATTGTCCTAGTTCATCCATAAGAAAAATATCTTTGTCATTGCCCTAGTTCATCCATAAAAACTCTTATTATCCTAGTTCATCCATAAAAACTCTTATTATCCTAGTTCATCCATAAACACTCTTATTATCCTAGTTCATCCATAAACACTCTTATTATCCTAGTTCATCCATAAACACTCTTATTATCCTAGTTCATCCATAAACACTCTTATTATCCTAGTTCATCCATAAAAACCTTTATTATCTTAATTGATCCATAAAAACTCTTATTAGCCTAGTTCAATCATAAAAAGTCGTATTATCCTCATTCATCCATAAAAATATGTTTTGTATGTTGGTTGGTTTTCAGCATCAGAACGTGGACTCTACATGGACATCCACAGGTATCACGATACGAAATGCTGATTCACGTTTTAACCTGTATGCTGTGTGTGTTGCTTGCGGTACTTATTTTCTCTCTTACACTCACTTAATTAGTTTTAAATTTGTACAAAATGTGTTCAGTAATTGTTCCTTTTGAAGGGATGACAGTAACTTGAATAACTGAAATAAAATTAATAATGATAATGATAAGAATTCAGATATGCTATAATTTGTTACTGGGTGTTCATGATAAATTTCAAAAGGTGTATTTTGTGAAATTTTGTTTATAAATTTATATAAATAGTTTTATAATATTACTTTTTTTTAATAACTTTAAATTATATATGTATGTATGTATGTATGTATATACAACTGTATATAATAAATATATTCTGTTTTAGAATTAAGTTTGAGGTAGAATATCTTTGCTGTGATTATAGTCTCTCATTTTCTTACATTATTTCATGATGTTGCTTCTTAATATAATTATGGTAACCAACTGCACCCCCCACCCCCAAAAAAAACCCCAACAACAACCCAACAAACTCCCCAGCAAATCTCCCCTCCCCCCCCCCCCCCCCCCACCTAAAGCCCAGACAAACAAAAAACATGACTGAAAAATATCCAGTTTTGAAGGAATTCCTGTTTACAGTATCCAGTTTTGGGGGGTGGGGGGGGGGGGGGGGGTTACTGCATATGGATTGAAGCTTGCTGTATAGATTCATTACTTACACATATATAAGCATAGTATAACAAATATAATATCTATAAAAAAAAACCCTAGGTCTTATACGTTTACCAGTTTGAGTGCTAGGGAAAATATACTATTGTATGGGTGGAGAAAATAGATAAAATAGGATTTGATTAACATGCACTTAACAGATAGGACACTAAATTAAGATTAAGATGCACTATAGAGCTTAATAATTATGTCAGCCTGAAAGGGGCATATATATATATATCATACATCTTGTGTGTAATATCTAGACATATTGAAGTATGGTATTCAACAAAACCAGACTTAAGGCTGGTAGGTACTGGGTTCATCTCCTGATACCTGCTCCCACCCAGGGTGAGGTTTATGACCCAGTGGGTAGATGCAAGGCCACTACACCAACTTCTCTCTTACTAACCACTTACCCACTGTCCTGGACAGACTCTAGATAGCTGAGTGTGTGCCCAGGACAGTCTACTTGAACCTTAATTTGATATTAGCATGAAAATAACTACAAATGAAATGAAATGCTTGACAAAAAGGTAGCATTGTAGTGACTATAGAACTATAACATAGCTGCATCACCCAGTGCAATCACATCCTTAAACACTGATATACCCTGTATGTAATAATAACAGTATTGAGTCTATTGTCGGTTTAACTCATCATTGAAGTGATAAGCACTGCTAACAGTCAAAACCTTATCATTGGCTTGTTATTTTTAAACATATTGATTTCATCAGTTGTTCGTGTGTGTGTGTGTGGGGTGTGGGGTGGGGGGTGGGGTGGGGGGGGGCGTGGG
Source organism: Gigantopelta aegis (assembly GCF_016097555.1). NCBI lineage: Eukaryota > Metazoa > Mollusca > Gastropoda > Neomphalida > Peltospiridae > Gigantopelta > Gigantopelta aegis. The sequence goes on along the minus strand of NC_054704.1, from coordinate 100,787,349 downwards.
GGGTGGGGGTGTGGTTTATGCTTGTGTGTAAAAATGTTTGCGTGTGGGTGAGTGGGTGTGCCTGTGTGCCCTACACCACATCCTTACAACTATTCCGAAATACTGGACCAAATTGTTTAAACACACCTGTAAAGATAATGATACTGTGTATTTAATGTATATTTGATTTCTTTTTCATTTAATAATGTAAATCAAAAGTGTACATCGAAGTGCAGGAACAGTTAGTCCACACATAAGGCTATTGACTATAACATGGGTTAAAGGTCTTGGACGGTGGTAGCAAAATTTCTATAGCCATTACCTGTCCTCAAACAAGGGCACCTCACCCCCACGCAAGTGGTCTGGTCCGAACATCCCAACAGCCAATGGGATGGCCTAAATTCTTCTACTGCATACTGCTCTCTAGTTCCGGTCACATGACTGTAACTTCCTTCTTTTTCTCTTCGCTAAAGGGTCTGGACGTCCTTTTGCTTGGCTCTGTTTGGAGTCAACTTTTATAAGACCTTTGGTTTTGTATTCGTGTTTGGGTGAAATGTTTTTCACCTTCGTTTTCGTTAGCTTTCGTATGTTTTTTTCGGGTATTTCGCTTGACTTTCCAAGCGTTTAATTACATGAAATGTTGTTTATATTGCCGGTTGTCGTGTCGGACGCCATTTGCAAAATGGCGTCTGTGTTGACTGGCTTTGTGTTTGGGTGAAATGTTTTTCACCTTGATTTTCGTTAGCTTTCGTTAGCTTTCGTATGTCTTTTGCGTATTTCGCTTGACTTGCCAAGTGTTAATTACATGAAATGTTGTTATATCACCGGTTGTCGTGTCGGACGCCATTTTGCAAATGGCGTCCGACACGATATTTACCGGCTTTGTATTTGTGTTATGGTTGGTTTTTCTTTCTTTTCACAGATTGAAAAATTACTATTATCATATCTGATAATGTTCAGGCGACTAGTTCGAGCGTGTTTACACTGCAAGAAGTTAGTGCCGGCGGAGACCCACACGACTTATGTCCAGGTTGTCGTGTTTCGTGTGGCCTCACTTCTAGATGCGACCTTTGTGCGGGCTTGTCTGATGTCGAGTTCGCGGCTTACCTGAAGGTGGTGTCAGCGAGGACCAAGAAGGTGGAATCTTCGCCTCCGATTGCTGACTCCGTGGCGGAAGTGTTATGTTCAATTCTACCGACCATGCTGGAAGAAACAATGGCGTCAATGGCGACCTTACCCAAACCGGCGTGTTCGGGGTCAGGTCCGGTTCCAGTCCCCTCTTCAGGGGGTGCGGCTTCTTCAGCTCCACCGATACCTAAGACTTCGGATGACAGGCCTGCGGTCTCTACGCAGCCCTCTAAGAAGCCGGCTCATTCAGATAGACGCTCCACGGATTCCAAGGTTCACCGATCTTCGGCGGGGAAGTCCTCTTCGGCGCATCGGAGCCGGGACCGTAGCCATTCTCCACATGACCTGTATGGCTCCCTACGGGTTCCACAGATCGTCAGCGCCAACCTTCAGTTGATGTGGCTTCCAAGGCCTCCGAGGGCTAGACGGGACCATCCACGGTCCGGTTAACCGGCGGCTTCCATTACGGTACATCGATTGGCCTGTGCTCGAGTTCTACGAGACTTTGGTGATGAAGCACCTGCGGCATCTGTCATTGAAGAGCCCGACTCTACGGACCATATGACTATGAGGGATTGCTTGGCGGCCGTCTACGACATGTTGCCGTCCTTGCCACATCCAACGACGATGTGGTCATCCGTTCCTTGGTATCCACACGGGACCGCCCACGGTCCGGTTCTCCGGTATCTCCATCGGGCCATGACCAGAGCGACTGGCCTGTTCACGGGTGCTACGTGACTTTCTGATGATGTATCGGTTGTTGCGGTGCTGGAAGATCTGGATGCGGCGGACCACCTGTCACTGAGGGATTGTCTGGCTGTCATATCTGATATGCTACCGCCGCTGGCCCATCCACCTGTTTCAGCCAAGAAGGGTCCGGTTTCGATGATCGCCACGGAGGTTCCACCGGCAGATGTCGGCATTCGATCGTTGGCTGCCACAGGCCCCCGTCAGTTTACACGGCTACCATTAACCAGCCTGTGCGGATCGTTGTTCCAGCAAGCAGACGGAGCCCTGTAACGAACTGGAAAATTGCGTCATCGGCTCACCGTTCGGTACCGTCGTCCCGTGATCGATCGAAGTGGTGCAGCGTCCAGGGTTTACACCGGCTTCCTGATTGGACCGTCCACGGTCCGTGTTTCCGATTGCAGCCAGTACATTGGATCGAAGTGCCTGTGCCAGGTTACTGACAGATTTTCCAGATGATGCGTCGGCATCTTCCGTTATAGAAGATCCGGACGCAGTGACCCACATGGCTGTATATGTTTTCGTCACTGCACAGTCCACTGGCACCATTCTAGAAGGTTTCCGTTTGAGGACTGATCCGATGTCGGTTTACTTGAGTAGACTTCGTTTGTGCCGTTCCCCATTCGTCACAACGAATGTATCCCGTCTTCAACCTATCCTTCAACGGTGTGGCGCCTGCCTTGGATGACGCTGTTTCCGGCGGGACCAGACGTCTTCCTAGAACTTACAGATTGGCACGTCCTGTCGATGGCTTCAGTTCAGCGTACATGTACATGGCGACCATAACTCCTCATGTGCAGGATGCCAGAGGATATGCCTTGTTCTAGCCGTCGACTTTGATGTTGGTCTACCTTATATCTTCCGTGACGTCGATGTGCACTACGATTGCACACTATCGTCAACCGACTTGCCTGAAGCGATCCATTCTCAATTTTCAGCACAAGCCGGTAATCTTGGCAGACCTGTGGTCTACATACGGCTCTTTGCCGTGAAGGGGTTCGACGTTACAAGCATTCCGGGTTGGTGACGAAGACAGTCTACTGGTCCGGTCACTTGTGTTGAGATCCCGTGCACCGATATTCTCTTGTTCGAGGAAGGTTCAGCGACATTCGGCAGATCGTTCTCTATATCCGGTGGCAATGCAAGACAGTCGCTACTTCCGCTGGTTCCGGAAGTTATCCAGTTGCCATCACGTGGTACGGGGGTTTTACCGTCACCATTTTCCTATGGTTCATTGCGGCTTATCAACTCACTGACGTTCACTGTTGTTACCGCCAGAGTTCGTGACCGATGCTGTCTAGATGGTCTCTGCTGCTGTTTCGCACCGGGTGGTGTGACGACCGTGGATTTTAGCCTGTTGCTGTTTTGCGTTGCTTCACTTCCAGGTATATCGGGCATGTAGCGTAGCGAGTTGATACGCTGTCTTGGCTCTTGCCTGTATCACGGGGTCGCTGTTTCCGATGTCTTGATTCCTGAATCACTCTATTACTGTTTCATGAAGTATCATTGCAAGAGTAATTTTGACATCGGTGCAACATTTTATGCTTAGAGGTCGCGGTATCCAGTTTGTTTCTGAATCCATGCATTCAGTACAATAACGCAGATTTGCTGATCCGGTTACCAGTCGCCTTGCAGTCCAGTCCCTGTTGGTGGCTGTGGTTTCCAGATGAAGCCGATCTACACATCAGCCTGTTGGAGATGTTGGCAGTTACGTCATCCTTCATTGGCGAGAGATGCTGTCAGGCGCCTCTCTCATGGTAGCCACAGACAGTACCACCGCAGTGGCTTATATCAACCGTCGGGGCGGAACCCACTCCAGCAGTCTGCTGCAGTTGACTTACCGTCTCTACAAGCTGGTTGACGAGATTCCGTTGCAACTTCGGGCTCGCCATATTCCAGGGGTTTCCAATGTACTAGTCGACACACTGTCTCGGCCGTTGTCTCCACAGCCGACGGAATGGATGCTCCATCCCGAAGCGTTTCGATGGGTGTGCGACAGACTTTGGACACCAAACATCGATCTTTTCGCCACACGATTCAACCATCAGCTGAGGGTTTACGTGTCTCCGGTGCCGGATCCCGAAGCTCTGGATCTCGACGCATTGGCCATCAGCTGGGAACAGATGGACGCATACGCTTTTCCTCCACCAATCCTCCTTCCAAGGGTGCTTCAGAGGTTTCAGCTGTACCATTGTCGCCTGTTACTCATTGATCTGATGTGGCCATCCAGGATGTGGTATCCAGATCTAATACGTCTTGCCGATCCACATCCTTTATCACTGCCAGACTGGGATCATCTGTTGCTGCATCCCACGTCAAGACTATACCATCCACATCTGCAGTTGTTCCAACTGCACGCGTGGACTTTATCTCCAAGAGTTTGAGGAAGAAAGGTTTTTCTTCACAGTCTATGGCGGCCATTTTGAAAGCGCACATATCATCCACTACTGCGGCTTACAACGTCAGATGGCTTTGTCTTCACCGATGGTGTGTCCGGCAAAAACTCAAACCTCAGACGATTCAGATACCTCGTCTTGCTGATTTTTTGCTGTATCTGCGGACCACTTTACGATTGAAGGGGTCTACCATCGCTGGGTACGTTTCGGTCATCGCTACTGTTCGTGATGTCACTACTGGAACGAAGTTATCGGGTATTCCTGAGATCCATAAGATGATCAAAGGGTTTCGCCTTGAAGATCAAGTACACCGGTTTCGGCCACCAAGATGGGACCTGAATCTGGTGTTACAAGCGTTATCGACCGCACCTTATGAGCCGATCGAATCCTCTTCCCTGCAAGACTTGACGCGGAAGACAGTGTTTTTACTCGGTTTCGCCACGGCTGCCCGTGTCTCAGAACTCCATGCTCTTAATGTAGACTTGGTACGTTTTCACTGAGATCGGTGTGCAGTCAACTTGGGGTTACTCATGAACTTTGTTGCAAAGAATCAGTTACCAGACCAAGTGCCTCATTCGTATGTTGTGCAGGCCCTCTCCTCTATCGTTGGTCCAGCGGACGTTGAGGACTTGGCGTTGTGCCCTGTTAGAGCCCTGCACCAGTACATCGAGAGGACCAGATCTTTTCGACAACATCGCAAAAGACTTTTCCTCTCCTGTAACCAGAGTCGGTTGAGGGATATTACCAAGAACACAGTGGCCACCTAGATCCGGTCTTCTATCCTGACCACCTATCAGAAGGAGGGTTTACCTGCTCCGTCTGCTTCTAATCCTAATGAACTCCGTGCCTTGGCTGCCACGATGTCCCTGCACTGCAACACATCCATTCAGCACATTATCACTGGTTGTTTCTGGGCTACGGACTCCATCTTCGCCAACTATTATCTGAGGGATGTCTCCACAGAAGACGTTGAGGGGTTCCATCATCTGGGTCCGGTTGTTGCTTCACAGACTCTGTTGAATACAAGCCGTCCTCGTCGCCGTTGATGTCTGTCTGATTCTGGGCTGCATACCGAGATGTCCATCGAATCGACAGATGAGGATTGCTTAGACTTTTGTTCTTTTGCACAGTTCACGTACTGGTGCCGGAACTTTTGTCTCGATAACCTTTACCCTGCACTGCATGTGGTTATTGGTTGTTGTTATTGAACATCTTTGGTGTACTAGACAGAAAACACTCGGGGGTCTTGTTTTGTTCAATGTTCTGACGGATGCACCTCATTAGGTTGTCGCTTGTTATTGAAAAACAACACTTCAATACGTGAGGGTTACCCAACATCTGCATCCCTGGTGGCTACGACTTCCCACCTGTCAGAACCAGCATGAGATGTGGCAGCCGCCTCCTGGTCCTTGTTCTGGGAGCCGTACCTGCCACTGCTGACGGATGCCACCATTCTGGTTGTTGTTACCAACATCACCTGCATTGGTCTGTGATGGGCATCCCTAGTAGGAGAGCTTACCAAGGTTGGCCTTATTCTTCTTCTTGTCAGCCTCTTTCCGGTTGGGGAGTTATCACAAGCATCTACGGATCTCGGCACCCACCACCATCTGTTGAATGCTGCCCTTGTTTGAGGACAGGTAATGGCTATAGAAATGGAGAAAACTTGGAGTGTTTTCTCTTTTATAGATACATTACCCGTCCTCAAGATTTTATCCCGCCCGGGCCTCCCCGCTTCCTGTTCTCCGTGCGATGAGCTCAGGGAAAAAGAAGGAAGTTACAGTCATGTGACCGGAACTAGAGAGCAGTATGCAGTAGAAGAATTTAGGCCATCCCATTGGCTGTTGGGATGTTCGGACCAGACCACTTGCGTGGGGGGAGGTGCCCTTGTTTGAGGACAGGTAATGTATCTATAAAAGAGAAAACACTCCAAGTTTTCTCCATACTATTGTATTAAATGCTCTAGAAAGCTACATAGTGTAGTAAGTTGTCATATAGTTACTTTATTAGTTATTTCTTAAGTACTTGCATACATGTATAAGCTTCATGTTTGCTGATGCATTGTTGCTACCTGTGATTTTGATTATTTCTCTTAATTCATGTGTGGTATTCCAATGGTCTCATTATGTTTTTCTGTATCTTTGATGTAATGCAAGCATATATATTGTTACACCGATAACAGCAACATTGCAGTGATATAATAATTATATAGAGATAATTATTATGAGTGTTTCATCATCCTCAATATCATATATTAGGAATAACAATTGTATTGTGGGTTTTCGTCAAGTAGGTTATTCAAGGATCATCGACCAAACGTCACACTATGATCGCTGAGAAACTAAATCTGCTATTTAATCCTGTAATATTAGTTCTATCTGCTGTAGTACGCGTATAGGTCAGTTTTGTTTAAATTAGCCCCTTCTGATGTGTACACTGTTTTATTGCAAGTCTTTAGTTCACTTTTTAAATCAGTCACAATTTAAATACTAGAATAGAGATTAACTCTAATAACTGCTTGTTATTGTTATTAATGTACATACAAACTAATTAAATCAAATAACAAAAATAGTACATTTGTAGGGTAATAATAATAATAATACTAATAATAATATATATATATATATTGTTTTTGTTGTTGTTGTTCTAATTTTTATTATTTAAATGCTTAATCCATATTAGCCTGTTTCTGCCTCTAGTGGCAGTATTATGTGTTTGTTGGAAACATTCCTCAGTTGAAATGATCCATAAGGACAGATTGACTGCAGTATGTGTATGTGTCTCCTTTCAGAAGATCTGATGACTCTCAAAGACACCCTTCCCAGAGGAGTCAGCCTCCTGATCCATCAGAATGGAACATCCAAGCTCCTCCACCTTTCAGCTATCAGGAGTCTTCAGCCTAGGAAAACTGACTTATAGTTTCAATAATATGTAATCTGAAATACTCATGCTGAATGTACTTGGGACTGGTTTAGCTACACTTTCATTATACACCCTGATGACATACCGGTACCTACAAATCTTTTAAAATTTGGAATTGCAATCAGGTAGAGTCTGGATATCAAAGTGTATTTTAAATGTTAAAAATTTGACACTGGTGATTGTAATGTAATTTGATGGAATACATATAATGTTATTGAAATGATGAATAATTTGAGTACAGACTAACAGTGGTACAGGTGAAACATTGTGTTCATGTCATGTTGAAACAAGAACCTTAGTAGCAATATTATCCCATCTCAGAACATTTTGATGTGTAGCTAACATGATTATTGCAGGATATGATTTAGATAATATGAGATAAAATATCATGCTGCCACATAATTGTTTCTTCTGGTGAATGTCACCAGTGTATTTGAAACTCCAGTTATTATGTTCGTAGCTAATTTTTAAAATATTTAATTTATGCAGCATGCACATATTTATATGCTTTTTGTCACAGACAGGATTATCTCATCTGTTCATTACAAAAAGTCTGCAGTTACTCCATTTTAATCTGATGTAGACTTGAAGCATTCCGTGTTTTCATCAGTGATTCTCTTTAAGATGTTACTGCCATCAAGTTGGTTGAGTTTACAACTGAAGGTTAAGTATTTTGAATTTGAATAATAATAATGATGATTTAAAATAATAACTATAACTATAAACAAACTCAAATATAGACCTTCCTATTATATGTATATACCTTGTTTGATATTTAATTTAGGTAATATGCTGAGTTGTTTGTTTTTAATTTCATTATACATATACCAGTGGTCTGAAATCTGCGACAGTGTAAACAGTGCTTTTCCTACATCTGTTGTTAAAATGTTGTAGTATTCTAGTAGATAAATAGATTATATCTATTGGACTATTATGGTTTTGACAACCATCTTTCAAAGTAAAATTGGTTTTATAAAACTATAATTATATATATCTTTACAATATGTTTGACACAAATCATAGCTGATGATGTACAAATCGATGTTATTTTTCATTCAAACACTTTATTTATTTTTAAATTGAAATTTTATACACTTGTGATTTCAGAATGCAAAAAATGTCACCATTAACTTAATCTTATATGTCAATTGCTTTCAACATGACGTGATGTAATTATTATATCTTATGTTATATACGAGTACAATGTGTATTATTCAAGCCATTTTGTTAATATAACACATGAGCAATTAATTATTATATAATATCTGTTTTATGTTTTATAAATATTATTTGTTATGTTGTACAGTAATCATATTTGTCTTAAAATTGACGTCTTTTTGCAAATTGTTTTGCAATCTGTAATTAAAAGAGTAAACATTTTATTTATTTTACAAAATAACTTTTGTATTCATTTTATATTTTTAAAAAAGAATACTGTAAATCATGAAATTAATGCGTCATGATATTATTGCGTCCGTACATGAGTGAACAAAAATGCGTATTTTTATTAATGCGTCGGGCAAAAGTCCACATCACATAAAAACCACAGTTGTGTTCTTATTATATTGTTTGGGCTTCATCTTTCATGTTAAAAGAAGTCAGTAGTTGTTTTGACAGCTACTATATAATCTGAAGCTAATCGCATGGTGGGTCGACCAGGAAGCCCTAATTACTTAAAGTAGTGTAATTAGTATAACTACACCTTATTGTTAAGGGTATGCCTCGCACTTTTGTGTGGTGATTGCTTCTAATTAATCCACTAGTAGGAATAAAAGGTAAACGGGTCGCTATTGCAGGGCACAATATTTCAAGCGAACGAATTATTCTAACAAATGTTTTAGACTGATTTTATACACTTGATGCGCAGCACAGGAATAGACGTTAACAAATGTGATATATTGCAACAGTGACAACTTGCGACCAGTCTAACATAAAATGCCATGTATAGAGTCGAGCCAAATGGTTTGAAGAAATATGCACGGATTGTTGGTTGCGTAGCCCGAGTACTCTGACTGTAAGAGAGCTAGACGGACATTTGGACATAAACACGCTCTCATTAGTCAGAGACCAACCTATGTCTTTTTTTGGCAATTCCTGACTACCAAACGGTAGGCAACGAATCCCGCTCTAATACCACAACAATCCTATGTTTGACGTCAAATACCTTTACATCAATCATATTCGAGTTAAGTGATACAAAAAAATCCACATATTAATCACTAATACACATACTACAGAAAGAAACCCGACAGCACCCACATTCAGCTACGCTTCGTGACACTCCGTCGCAACAATTGCAAAGCTCGGCGATCTATTTCGAGACTGGGCGATTCCGCCTTGTGCTGCAGTTACAGGGGTCATCTCATAAGAGGAGGCAGTACGTAGCACATACTTTTGCCGTATCTTGTCGATAACACCTCAAATGTATCCTTCAAATTCAAAATGGAATCAATAATGTGTAATTGTTTTGGTTTAATGACGTAATGAAATCCAAATTCATCCAAAACGGCATTAGCCAACTCTTCCATGTTGTAACTTCGCTGTAACTGCTGCACAAGGCGGAATCGCCCAGTGCGCGATCACGTGGTCTACGTCTCGAAATAGATCGCCGAGCTTTGCAATTGTTGCGACGGAGTGTCACGAAGCGTAGCTGAATGTGGGTGCTGTCGGGTTTCTTTCTGTAGTATGTGTATTAGTGATTAATATGTGGATTTTTTTGTATCACTTAACTCGAAAATGATTGATGTAAAGGTATTTGACGTCAAACATAGGATTGTTGTGGTATTAGAGCGGGACTCGTTGCCTACCGTTTGGTAGTCAGGAATTGCCAAAAAAAGACATAGGTTGGTCTCTGACTGTAATGAGAGCGTGTTTATGTCCAAATGTCCGTCTAGCTCTCTTACAGTCAGAGTACTCGGGCTATTGGTTGCGGTAATATAATTTTCTACTGTTTCATTTTTAAAGGAATATATTTAGTAATCAAATTTGTTGATGATAATTTTACAAATGTTCAAAACAGTTTAAATGTATACAGTAATCCAGAAGTGTAAGAAAATTTGAAAAATACTCACATGGCAAAATGAACTTTTTAAAAACAAAACATTTGGAACATCACTGTATTATATAACCGCTATGATATTCCAGGAAAGTGAAAATAGAATGGCAACATCGAAACGAAAGAAAGATTCTTGAAGTATTCACAAAACGACATTTAAAAAAAATTGTTTTTGTATTTTGTTTCATCTTTATATTATAAAAGTTTTATTTTATTTAGTATTATAGTAAAATCCTGCACATTTTTTGTATTGGGAATGAGACTTAAACAAAATGCATCAAGTTATTATTGCGTCGATGTGTTCGCCGCATTTTTCGCATTAATTACTTGCTCGCATTAATTTCATGATTTACAGTATGTATATACTTTAAGATCTCATGTTTTTTATACTTTTTATTCAGCTAAAAACATTTTTTGCTCAACATCAAACATTATATTTGGTATAATTTGTTGTGCCTTAAATATTTTTAATCTAAAAACTCCAGAATTGTCCACAGATAATTTGTTTAAATATTTAAAATATTCCACATGCACATGTTTAATTATCCGTGTAAAAAAAATAAAAAATTGAGACCACTAACTGAGCTGGAGATTTCGTTAAATGTTTAATACAATTTCTTTTATTGTTAAACATAATTTATGGATCAATTTTATTTTTGTTGAAATCTTGGGTAATTTTTATGGTTCTTGTTTATTTTGCAAAAGTGGATATTATCATTTGTCAGTTTATCATACAAATTATATTTTAGTTTCCTCCTACTGCTCAAAGCTTTCATGTCACATATATCAATAATCAACGATATTCACTCTGTATGAAAGTAACTGTATTAATTTTGGCTGGAAACACACTATTTACATAATTATTTTAAATATTTACATGTTATTTATTAAATTTTAAATTTATTTATTTAGAGAAGTCCCAAAAACCTTTGGCTGTGATACTGATTATTTATTTATAGTAAGTAGTATTTTGTTATAATCTTCAGACTTGTTGGTTTATGCTTGTATATATTTTCATTTAAAAAAGTTTAAATTTACCACATAAATGAATACACTTACAAGTTTATATTTATTAGGTTCTTAAAATTATTTTATGCTAGTGTAGTACATGTTTACTGTATTTTAATTATCAGATATATATTGCCGGTAGTTTAAAAAAAAGAGAAGAATTGTATTCTGTTGCACACGTGCCATAAACTTGTCTATGTCTGTATTAATATATAACACTTTTGTTTGCCCCTTGAGCAGCCAGCCATATTTACAGTAAAAGGGCCTGGTACATTGCTTTAAAAAGTTCAGAACAGATCCAACAAGTACCAGTTTGTAACGAAATAGCCCTAAGTTTACTGATCATTAAAATAATTTCAGTAAGCCATCTTGAAAGATGCAGTTGCATGAAAATAGGAATTTAAACATTTCTGAATATATTGTAAGGTGTAACGGAGAGATATTTTTCTACATGATAATTATACCAATTTGGTTTTCCTTTCCTTAGGTTGTCAATTTTGCTTTTAAGTTGATGAGCAGACCAAAAGATTAACTAAAATAGTGGTAGATGTATAACATGTAAAATGTTTTGTTTGATGAGGGGCATCGGGTGTTTTATTTTGTTTTTCTACATCAAAGACCAGTAATAAAACCATTGTAATCTTAATGTGTAATATGTACTTTTATGTTAATGTTACATTTTATATGTTTTAGAAATGATTCTATACATATATTTAATATTGTAGATATTCATTAGCTTTTTCTGTCATTACTTATTTCATATTTTTTGCAAAATTTTCTGTTCTTAATCCCATCCACTTGTGAGCTATTATTATGATTCATTAATTGAAAACATATTTTATTGCATTAACATACACTGTTAAAGGGACAGTCCTGAGTTTACAACCATTGTAAAATGTTTCCGACCAGTAGCGCCTTTTTGATGACGTAACATACAAATTAAATACATTTTCTTATTTAAAATATCAGTGTCTGTTTTTACAAGGTGTTTGTTGTTGTCCTAATGCTTGTAGTAGCCCAAACCAAATTTTACCTCCCACTAATTTAGTATGTACGAAAAAATATATATCACGAATTGAAGTAAAAACTGAGTGCTACAAACATTAGTATATGACATAAACACATTCCATATACAGACACTGGTATTCTAAACAAGAAAATATATATTTAGTATGAAATAGTAGTCCCCATCAATTAGGCTCTGTTATCGCAAACATCTTACAACGGCTGCAAACTCAGGACTTTAATGCAATCAAACAAAATCAGTTATTATATTAATAAATAGATTTTAAAAAAATCAAATGGTTATTGAAGGGAAACCCCCCACACATACACACTAATTTTTGTTAAAATATACAGTGTATAATTAGAAAGTAAAACTATAGAAATATTTACATTATGTCCATTAGAAGTGATATATTTTTGTTACGTTAGATGAAAAAGAACAAATGCTTTTCTTAAAAAGATGTAATAAATACATAGCATATAGTTTATAAATCTGAATGACAAAACCGTTATGCATGATCAAGATCATACTTCTGCACAATGCAGAGTCGAATGGGCATTTAGCAAAATATTGGTTGATTCCACAAATCTCTATCGAGTGCACCCATGGAATCTAATGAGCATTCAGCAAGATTCCATGAATCTCTCTCTAGTGCCTCCCCTGTAGGAGGACAGCCACTCTTAAGATACATTTCTGGAGAATCCATCCTTCTTGCACTGCCACAAAGAGGACTGCCACTTAAACTTGGCATCCAAACCAAAACTAGTTATTTTTTTAATATAGACATATTTTCCACCATAGAATGTTGCCGATAGATCATGGGCTATTTTAACACATCATTATAACTGTTTACGTTTAGCATCTGAACTATTATATGTGTTTGGTGTTTATTCCATGCCAAAAATTACCTAATTACGGAATATGGATGACAGTAAAGACAGAAAAAAAGAAGAATTATTTATGCATATTTCAAACTGACTAATTATAAGGATTGTTTTTTAATTGTGAATGTAGTTGTCTAGTTTTGTACATAAATGTATATTTACGACTCTAAAACTGTAGTCAAACAGTACAAATAATACAGTTCGAAACATTGATAAATCATTTTGTTTTGTACCTGAACCCATCTTCCACAATTATGTAAATTTCTATTTGAAGTAGATATTAAAAAAAAAAAATGTAAACATGATTGCTGGTTGGCATGAATATAAAATTATGTTTTCTGAAAATGACTCCAAACATTTGGTTAGGGAGAAAAAAAAAAACTGTTTTCAAAAATAAATTGAAAGAATGTGGGGTATGATGACAAATAGTTGAAAAAAAACTATTCTTTTCCATGAATCTTCCATGACATATATTTTCTATTTTGGTCCTTTAAATATAGATGCACTTTTGAAGCACACTTGAAGTCTTTTAATGATATAAGTGAATAGGAGATCCAATAATTTTCATGTACAAGAAGAACTGTGTTTTCACGTATTTTGTAATTGTGTTACTTCCTGGACCAGCTGTCTTGTATATAAATACAGTCTTGGGCAGTTTCTTTGTTGTCTGTTTGAAGTAATATTTAATGAGTTACTAGTCTGTGTGGATAGGTTTAAAGGGTCTATCCTGAGTTTTCAACTAAAGCAAGTTTATTTATTATGTTAAGTTTTACAACTCATCAGCATACATAATAAATACATGTTTATATACAATATGTACAGTATAATAATGGGGGAGTAATTTTCACATAATGTGCTACTGACAAAAACACAAATACAACTATGCAAACCAGCAAGACTTCCATTTGTTCCACCTCCACCAAAATAAATACTTATCCTGCTTTTTCCTGTTTTTAAAAACCCAGCTGTATCTTATGTTAACATGTTGTAAATGTAAAACTTTATATGGATAAATACATTTGGAATGACATTTGGCAGAATTATTTCATATTTCATTATGTTTTGGGAGAAATAATAAACTTGAACGTACCAAAATTATTTTAGACAAAAATCAATTCTTATTGAGATACTTCAAAACACGACAATGTCGAGACATCCATTGGTTATAAAGATATTCATATTTTAAACAAGAAAATGTAAGTAAATTGTAATTTTAAAATATTTATTTGCCAGAACCTTTTAAAATGGCTACAAACTGGATAGTCACAGTAAAACAAAATAATTTTGAAACAGTTCTTGTAAAATGTGTTATCTTTTAAAAACAATTGCAGGTTTATAGAACTGAATTTTCAAACACATTTAGTTATATAAAAATAAAATTGAGAGTTACTCTAATAAATAATAGTTTCACAGTGAATGAAATGAAACACAAAAACCTAACCAAAAATATTTACATTATATTAATATTTGCATGTTCAGTAAATATTTGTATTGTGATACATATTTTAGCAGGTTTTAAATTACGGGTACTGCATATAATCACATAATGTTATGTGTTTAATTTGAATCATAAGAGAATTGTTTATCCATTTGAAACCTTAGTAAATCCTAGTTTATTAAAATCTTTATCATACCATTTTTGGACGGTCCTTCATTGGACTTATATGCTCAAGGCATTAACTCAATTTGTACTGGAGTACCTAAAATTGAGAAATAGGCATAATGTCATTGACAATCATTCCTACACATTGTTTTAACAAAATGTCTTATGTCTCACATAATGATTATGATATTCATTTGTGTGATATCTTTTATAATATAAATTAGATGACATATTCCTTGTATACATGTAATTAGATTTTCCAAAGTACAAGTTTGTTTTTTAAAAACCAAGCCATGTACATGTTTATTGGCAGCTACCATACATTATTTCAGATGATTTTTTTTTTTTACAATTTTAAAATTATTCACCAAAGGAGAAAAAGGATTAAAAAGACATTAGATTTCTAAAAAAAAGGTATGATTTTAAATTTACCAAATTATCTTCGGTAAAATAACCTCTCTATATAAAATGTGCCTTATTTTCAAACCAATATGATGGACAAAGAGTATGTATACCTTCACTACACTATCATTTCCGTCAGTCACCTGGACTTTGGTTTGTGTACATGTACACATAATCTGTTCTTTACTGTTTCTGTTAGTGCTCATGTATTTATTGTGTCTGTAGTTCACTACGTTTAAGTATTGTCTCATTGTTCTGATACTATCTGTCGGGTTTATAGATTGTCTACACTGATATTATACTATATAAATTTTTATAAATCTATTTTAATTGTGCTTACTGTATTTATTAATAAAATGACTTGTTTAGACCTCATTTGTTTTTGTGTTGGATTGTTTGAAGT